>NW_021836039.1:0-25583 GCF_006345805.1 Octopus sinensis
GAAAGCGGACGCAAAACGATGATGATGATTATGAATTTTAAATGAGTTAAAATTAACAAAAGACACTGGAACGCCATCCTTCCCCACCGCCATTAATACAAAGATAATGAAGAACATAATCCAACCAACATCTATTTCACAAAGACACAAATATTAAAGTAACATATTCTTGAAAAAAACTTTCTTTTTTGTTTTTCTTTTTTGGTTTTTCAGAATTTCATTCTCGTTGCTTTCTTTGAAATGTACAGTCCAGTTTTCCTTATTCTTGTTCCAAACAATTCCGTCAATTTCTCGACTCTCTCTCTCTCCAACAGTACTGCTGCTCTTTCCTCGCTACCAAACACCTCTTCATCCAGTCTTACTCTTATTAAATTCTTCACCTTTGCACTCTTTTCCTCAATTCACACAATCTTATCGCAAATTATCATCATTCAGTCGGCTGCTTTCTTTGCCTCACATATTCCATTCTCCTCCTTACTTCCCCTTTCCACTCCTCATATTTCTCCTCTTTATCTATTTCTTCTCTCCTTCTTGTTGTTGGCTCTGGGGTTCGATTTTCACTCGTCTCTTTTCTCTACTAATTTTTTCTCTTGTACTTTTACCGCTTTTTTCTTCTTTTTCAGTTTTGGGCGGTGACTCCGCACTTGTTCTTTTTCTGCCCCCTATTTCCTCCTCCTTTTCCTCCACCACTGTTACTTCCTCCACCTCTGCTTAGTTCTCCGTTCTTTCCTCGTCTCTGGGGACACCTTGCCTTCATGTGTCCTCTTGTACCGCAATTATAACATATTGGAGGCTTCCCCTCCACCACAATTCTCAGCCGGGTGTCATCGGGGAGCACCAACTCCTCGGCTATCTTGTGCAAGTCAAGCAGGGTTATATGGACCAAGATTTCCAGTCTAAATCCCCATCAGTTTATCTCAGCCAATTTTGCCACCTTGATAATCTTGGTCTCCCTCACAGTTTGTACAGGATAGCTTCCAACAGCCATTCCTCCTCTATTTTGGGTGGCACTCTCCCTATCTGTACTCTTGCCACTCTTTTACTACATTAGGTTAGCAAACGTGCCCACCTGGCTGATCTCAACAGCATCGTGGAGTACTTTTTCGTTTCCTCCTCCTCATTCACGAAGTGAACCTCCACCGTGCCGTACTTCCTTCCACGAGTAAAAACGTCGTTACTCACTCACTTCACTCTCTCAGGCATTCCTCTGCTACTTCCACTCTTTTTGTTTCTACATCCAGCATTCTGTATATTATTATTTTCCTCTCTGCTCTTTCCATCGCTTTCTTCCTCCCGGGGGTATCAGCCTAAGGCAGTCTCCCTCTTTTTTAAATAATCCTTGTACTTTCCGAAATCCTTCTGCTCCAACACCAATTCTTTTCAATCGCAGAATGTCAGCTGGCAGGCTTTGCCCGCCACTGCGGTGTAACTGCCTATTTGTTGTTCCTCCATTTCACCCAAAAATGGGAAGAGAAAGAAACAACATTAACAACAATTTAACAAATCTCAAAAATATAACAGTATCCAAAGTACAACAATGCACAACTCGCATCGACAATGCTATTCAAATTTTCTAACACCCACAAAAGAAAAACAACATTATTTCATTACTTAAACATGCAATTGGTTGTCGTTAATAGAAATTCAAACGCGCCGGTTTCAAATTCCCGTAAGCCTATACAATTTTATTACAACCATTTTTATTTCTATACACCTTTCAAAGAGTAGATGAAACCTATGGTTGCAGAAAGGGATCACCTCAGCAAATTTAAAGTTTGGGGCCAAAAACTTAAGGATGGAAGGGATTCCTTAACACATAGCTTATACTATTTATATTTACTCTGAAGTGGGTCCCTCAAAATAACAGACCATTCCAAAGAATATCTTTTCTCATTACTCTTTAAACCATGTATATAAGAGGCAATTCATGTGGGCCCTATGCCTACTGTACTGCCTTTATAAAATCTATCTAAATTACCCTCCTCTTTAGCAGCGCATGACTAATCTAAAAGTTAAACCAGCAGACTAGTTCAAATTTTCTGACACCCAGCCACCAAAAAACGAATATTTTATTGCTAATCATGCAGGTGGTCGTTGTTAATAGAAATCCAAACCGTATTAACATACACATATACACATATATTTGTATATACATATATATATACACATACACACACACCTATATTTGTATATAGCCGAGCCGAGCCGAGGCGAGCCGAGCCGAGTCGAGCCGAGCCCTGGCCGCCATAGCGCTCATTGTGGCGTCGTAGCCTTGGACAGTGAGTCCAATGGCTCCCAGAGCGAGGTCTTTGCAAGCAGAGTTTAGTGTCCAATGAAGGAAAGGTACGCATAAGTAGGCTGGTTACACCCGCTGGCATAGGCCATGAGGTTATGGTCTCACTTGGCTTGTAACCATATAAAGCCCTCAATGACTCAACAGAGCTCAGAACACGTCCTCCTCCGCCACGTCACCTTCAACACCATGGAGTTATCTAAACTAATACAGAACTCTGAATAATTAGTCATGGTTCTAACAACGGAATGCTCACACCGAACCTGATCATGTCAAGACTACATCACTCACTTCTGACATTCCTTTTATTTTTTAACTGGTTCCAATCAGACTGTGGCCACACTGGAGCACTGATTTCAGAGTTTTATTTGATTTTATTCAGACTTGTACTTCTGTACTTTTCACTGGTGGTGTTGGTGATGGCAGTGGCGGAAGTTTGACCAAAACCCCTCAGATACCAAAAGATAAGTCATTAAAAGACAAACAAATAAAAAAAAACAGTAAAGAACAATAAAAGTTGAAAAGCTTTCTTCTTTCTTTCGAAATGGTTTCTCATTCGATGGTTGATGCGATGAAAGGAGACTGAATGAATTTTGTTAACTTTTAGTCATGGTTTGGGCCAAAGTTTATTAATTTGCATCACTTAATGCTAATTAATTATTAGAAGCCATGAGTGCAGGTGTGGCTTTGTGGTTGGGAAGTTGGCTTCCCACTCATATGATCCTGGGTTCAGTCCCACTGTGTGGCACCTTGGGCAAGTGTCTTCTACTACATCCCCAGACCAAGCACAGCCTTGGGAGTGGATTTGGTAGACAGAAACTGAAAGAAGGTGGCGTGCTGGCAGAAACGTTAGCACGCCGGGCGAAATGCTTAGCGGTATTTCATCTGCCGCTACGTTCTGTGTTCAAATTCCACCGTGGTCGCCATTGCCTGAAGGCAAAACTGCACCAGGAATGGGTTTCAATTCCTATATATATACCTTTTATCTTTTACTTTAGTCATTTCACTGCGGCTATGCTGGGGCATATGGAATATGAGAGAGAGAGAGAGATAAGAAGGGTTTTAGTCGAACAATTGTTTTTAAGGTCTGGGACTTATTCTATTGGTCTCCTTTGCACCAAACCTCAAAGTTATGGGGAATGAAAACACACCAACACTGGTTGTCAACTGGCGGTAAGAGACTTGCTTTACCAAAAGGTGAGGGCGCCTCACTCCCAGTTGTCTTTCAGCACGCCGGACACCATCCGGAATTTCTGCGTACCCGTGCTAACATTTATTGATGGCCGTTGACTCTCAAGAGGTCCTCCGCCCTTTGACGGGTTTTGTTTTTCATCCCGCAGGGTGTCCAATAAACACCCTCCTCACAAAGCAAGCTTGTATTGGGTTACATGTTACCAATAGCACTCGAAAGGGACCTGACTGCTACGGACATATGAACTAACTGTTCATGATATATATCGAAAAATCACTAGTCATACGAAAAAATCAAAAATGAATTCACTTACCTTCGAGTCCAAAAATAACTTTCAAAGAGATTTCTTCCAGAAACTGAAGATTTAAAACAACTGAAAAAGTCATCGTTTTTTCCACTGTTTTTCATTTAAAGATGGCTTTCGTTAATCATCCTAAAGACAATGCCTAAGCCCATTCTACGGCAAAAAAAACAAACTTAACTAAATATTCTTAACTTTTGTACTTTTTGGTCAGAAACATTTTGGAGGTAAAGTAAACAATCATCAAGATATCGACCTCTATTGATGTTTGGGAACTGGTCTGCCATTTCCGAAAGTATATATATTCAGACCAAATCAGCTACTTGTGCTGAAGCAGATCTTCCCATCGTGACATCAAAACCATTAGGTGAGTCTTTATAGGCCCACACACACACACACACACACACACACACATATATATATATATTATATATAAAAGTTGAGTTGTGGGGTATCGCACGAGTGGGATTATATAAGAAAAAAAGGTTTGAAAATGTGTGTGTATATATATATTATATGTATCCGTACGTGTATGTGTATGCATTGTATGTATGTGTATTGTGTGTATATGTGGTACATCTATGTATGTGTATGTAAACACTATTTATATGTATATATGTATATATGTATATGCATTGTCTTATTATATGTATGTATTGCGTATGTATATTGCATGCATATATTGTGTATGTATATTACTTACATGCTGTATGTGTGTATTGTAGTGTGTATATATATGCTAGGTGTATTTGTGTGATATTTATATTATGTATGTATGGGTGCGTGTGTTGTGTGTGTGTGTGTGTGGGTGGTGTGTGTGTTGTGTGTGTGTGTGTTATATATGTGTATGTTATATATAGATACATGTTATATTTGTGTGCTGTGTGTTTATGTAATATATGTGAGTGCGTTGGTGTGGGTTGTGTGTGTTCTGTGGTGTGTGTGTTGTGTGTATTTTGTATGTGGTGTGGTTGTATACTATGTGTGTGTGTGTGTGTGTGTATGTGTATATATATGTGTGTGACAAACAGACGCTATCTGACCAGCAGGCACGGACACATCTATTCACACCCGCATACTAACCTCCTGATAACCCCAAATCATTCATGCATAAAGGGGAAGTATACACCACATTGGCTACTTCTCCTTTTCTCTCAGTTCAGCCTTTCTGCTAATACCGACAGGTCAGTAAAAAATATTCTCCGCCTTGAACTTAAAATATTCTGAGATGTATAAAAAATCAATTTAATTTTTGCTGTCAAAAGGCTGTATATATATATACCAAAGTTTGTATATATATACATGTAATGTGACAATTTGCGACAACCAATAATTAACGCAACCAATTCCCAATAATATATTTGTTTTATCCTTTTCTGCCAAATTTTCCCAAATATTCTCATCACACTATTGAACTTCTCTGTTACCAAACACTATATTTATACATGTAATGTGACAATTATGTATAAAAAAACATTTTTGAATTCATAATATCCAATGTGACAATTATGTAAAAAACTTTTTTGAATGCATAATATTCAATGTGACAATTATGTAAAAAACTTTTTTTGAACCCATATTATTCAATGTTTCCTTAAACGTAACTTTTGACAATCTTTTACCAAAGAGTGAAACTGGTTAAGTAAATAAACATCGTTTAAATTGCATTTTCAAACCATTTTTTCTTATATATAAATGTATATATAATATATATAATATATATATATATATATATATATATATATATATATCTCAGGGGGCGATTCCAGGTCATCAGCGTCACACGGGCTCATCACAGTCTTCGTATAAGACACATTTCTACTCGAAGAATTTCACGTTTTCGCGCTTTATTTCTAGCCCCAAATGGCTTATTTTTTTTACATCTAACACTATGTCTTTCTCCGTTTCTAAGTTAAAGATTAAAATAAAGCAACCCTGCAAAACACAACTGATCTTTGCGCACAGATGCACAGAGTAAGAGCAATGAAATTACGACAGGGGAGTGCACAAGCAAACATCATCGATCTGACTGTCGCTTGTAATCTTGACAAGAGATGCCAGTTTGTCTTTTACACCTACCAGGCTCGTTCCTATAGCCCGAGTTGCTGGATAATATTTTCGTTCCGGATCTTTTCTGTTTGAACGGCAGTTTTTTAAAGTAATTTCCACGTAACTAAACACTTTTAAACTTCGTATACTGGTAGAATGTGTTTATAAAACATCTTTTTCTCTTGGCTTTATTGAGAAAATTCTATAGTATGTAAGATATTTGTTGTTTTTTTCTACAATTTCTGCAATTTCAACCAATCAATGACGTCTATTGAGGTAAAAAAAAACATTCTGTGCCGTATGAATATGTCCCTCGTTTAAGATTGGGTTTATTTACATTTCTGAAGAAAAAAAGATACCCTTCCCTAACCCTAACTAACCCTAAAACAGATTGAAATGCAATATATCGATACTAGGGTCATAACTATGGGTGACAATTTCATATAACGTTCCTTTAAGAATATTACAGAACGGAAAGTTTCATGGATTTGAATTTAAATATTAATCTCTCAAAAAATTTATAGTTTCAAGAAAATATTGTATTTGAATTAATTTTAATTTTTACGATTATTGATAACAACTCGGGCTGTAACTTCTGAGCCCGAGTCAGGCGCGTGTGAACGATGTCGAGAGAACGTCTACTACGATGATATTTTCTGACACAGACGGTGAACGAAAATAAACCAACAGCGACCAGGCTCAATAAAAGGAGCCCAGTTATTGGCTGCAATTACATACTTGAAGTCAGTGTTGGCAGAAATCAGCTTATAAATACACGTCTACCTTATTAAATTTATATTCGGGCTAAGCTCGAATGGGCCGAGTGCCGGAGTCGCCATATATATTTATATATATATATATACATATATATATATATAATATATATATATATATATATATATAATCAATACAAGCAACAAGGATATCCAAAGGTAGTGTAGTACAATCGTTTCATGCTACTTCATTTAATTAATCAATGTAAGTATTACATCAGTTTCAAAATGTAGAGCACTCTTCAGCCACATATGGACCTTTTTAATTAAATTGACAATATTCATTTTTATACTTATTCCATTTAGACAGAGAGATAAATCTATCTATCTATCTATCTATATATATATATATATATATAATGGCGGTGCCCCAGCAGAATGGTGGTGCCCCACCATGGTCACAGCTCGTGAGATGAAACTAGATAAAATAAAAATAAAATCATCATCATTGTTTAATGTCCATTCTCCATGCTAGCATGGGTTGGACGGTTCGACCGGGGATCTGGGAAGCCAGAAGGCTGCACCAGGCTCCAGTCTTATCTGGCAATGTTTCTACAGCTGGATGCCCTTCCTAACGCCAACCACTCCGAGAGTGTAGTGGGTGCTTTTTACGTGCCACCTGCACAGGTGCCAGGCGAGGCTTGCAACGGCCACGGTCGGATTGGTGCATTTTACGTGCCACCGGCACGGAAGCCAGTCGAGGCGGCGCTGGCATCGGCCACGAGTCGGATAGTGCTTTTTACGTACCACCAGACCAGGGGTCCTGGCTGGTTCAATTCGATTTCGATTAAAATAATATATATATATGAGAGAAATGCTGGACATAACAAGCATCGGATGGGGCATGCAAGAAAGAAGTTTGCGCTGGTATAGTCATGTACTCCGGATGGATGAGGAGAGATGTGCGAAGAAGTGCCACTCCCAAACAGTTGAAGGTATCCGGGGTAGAGGTAGACCCAGGAAGACATGGAATAAGGTGATCAAGCTTGATCTTCGAGCGTTGGGCCTCACAGAGGCAATGACGAAAGACCGAGACCTCTGGAGATATGCTGTGACAGCGAAGACCCGACAAATAACGTGAGGCTGTTTCCTGCACCAGCTTCACATAACAGCCCCAACCCATCGAAAATACCTTGGATCTCAGGACGGCCTACTGTGCTTACCTTGGATCGTAGGGTGACCTGCTTTGCTTGAGGAGACCTACTGAGTCAAGTACATCAACATCGAAATAAAAATCAAATGGAAATTGTAGTTGTGATACCCGTGCCAGTGGCACATACAAAACACCATCTCAACGAGGCTGATGCCACCGCCGTCTTGACTGGCTTCCGTGCTGGGGGCACATAAAAAGCAACAACCGATTGTGGCCGTTGCCAGCCTCCTGGGGTACCTGTGCTGGTGGCACGTATGAAGCGCCCTCTAAACTCACAGAGTGGTTGGCGTTAGGAAGGGCATCCAGCTGTAGAGACACTGCAAGATCAGACTGGAGCCTGGTGCTGCCTCCTGGCTTCCCAGACCACGGTCGAACCGTCCAACCCATGCTAGCTTGGAAAACGGACGTTAAACGATGATATATATATATATATATATATATATATATATATATATATGTATATATATACACACATTTCTGTATGTATGTATGTACGCATGTATGTATGTATGTATGTATGTATGTATGTATGTATGTATGTATGTGTGTATATTTGTATGTATGTATATATGTATTATGTAAGTATTATGTATGTATGTATGTATGTATGTACGTATGTATGTATGTGTGTGTGTGTGTGTGCGTGCGTGTATTGTGGCTTTGTGTGTGTGTCCGTCGTTTACGTTTATCTCCATGTGACTTAGCGGTTCGCTATAAAAGGCCAATAAAATCTACCAGACAAAAATGAGAAATAACTGGTGTCAATTTCTTAGATTAAAATTCTTCAATGCGGTGCCCCAGCGTGGCCGCAGTCTAATAACTGAAAAAAGTGAAAATATCTACAAAAGTCCTCGGTAATACTTTAAACTAAGGGACATAACTCTTGTACCTCCCACTGTGGCTTTATCTGCTAGAAATAGCAGCCAAAATGATTTTAAACCAGATAACATTGCTGTGTCTTCAACACCCAAATGAAGAGCAGAGTTTCAATCCTGGGATCATCCTGATTCCAAAAGGGTAGAATATGTCTATGCAGACTGAGGGACAGGGGTCACAGGCACAAGGGAATTTCGCTTTTATTAAGGTGGCGAGCTGGCAGAAACGTTAGCATGCCGGGCGAAATGCTTAGCAGTATTTCGTCTGCCCTTACGTTCTGTGTTCAAATTCCGCCGAGGTCGACTTAGCCTTTCATTCTTTCGGGGTCCATTAAATAAGTACCAGTTACGCACTGGGGTCGATATAATCGATTTAATCCGTTTGTCTGTCCTTGTTTGTCCTCTCTGTGTTTAGCCCCTTGTGGGTAGTAAAGAAATGGGTATTTCCTCTGCCGTTACGTTCTGAGTTCAAATTCCGCCGAGGTCGACTTTGCTTTTCATTCTTTCGGGGTCCATTAAATAAGTACCAGTTACGCACTGGGGTCGATATAGACGACTTAATCCGTTTGTCTGTCCTTGTTTGTCCTCTCTGTGTTTAGCCCCTTGTGGGTAGTAAAGAAATAGGTATTTCATCTGCCGTTACGTTCTGAGTTCAAATTCCGCCGAGGTCGACTTTGCCTTTCATTCTTTCGGGGTCCATTAAATAAGTACCAGTTACGCACTGGGGTCGATACAGACGACTTAATCCGTTTGTCTGTCCTTGTTTGTCCTCCCTGTGTTTAGCCCCTTGTGGGTAGTAAAGAAATAGGTATTTCGTCTGCCGTTACGTTCTGAGTTCAAATTCCGCCGAGGTCGACTTTGCCTTTCATCCTTTCGGGGTCCATTAAATAAGTACCAGTTACGCACTGGGGTCGATATAGTCGACTTAATCCGTTTGTCTGTCCTTGTTTGTCCCGTCTGTGTTTATCCCCTTATGGGTAGTAAAGAAATAGGTATTTCGTCTGCCGTTACGTTCTGAGTTCAAATTCCGCCGAGGTCGACTTTGCCTTTCATTCTTTCGGGGTCCATTAAATAAGTACCAGTTACGCACTGGGGTCGATACAGACGACTTAATCCGTTTGTCTGTCCTTGTTTGTCCTCTCTGTGTTTAGCCCCTTGTGGGTAGTAAAGAAATAGGTATTTCGTCTGCCGTTACGTTCTGAGTTCAAATTCCGCCGAGGTCGACTTTGCCTTTCATCCTTTCGGGGTCCATTAAATAAGTACCAGTTACGCACTGGGGTCGATATAGTCGACTTAATCCGTTTGTCTGTCCTTGTTTGTCCCGTCTGTGTTTATCCCCTTATGGGTAGTAAAGAAATAGGTATTTCGTCTGCCGTTACGTTCTGAGTTCAACAATTCCGCCGAGGTCGACTTTGCCTTTCATCTCTTCGGATGTTATAATATAACACACTAACCGGTAAAATTCCCACTTTTTTGTTATTTTTATTGTACTTGCAACCTATATATATGTGTGTATATATATATATATATATATAATATATATATATATATATATATATTTATGTATATATATATATATATATATATATATATATATTTTATTTATGTATATATATATTATTTATGTATATATATATATATACATACTTATGTATACATATATATATATAGATACTTATGTATACATATATATATATATATAATATATATATATATATATATATATATTGTATATATATCATCATCAACAGAATCTCCAAGGCAAGCAGCGCGTTTGGGAGACTGCGAAAGAAAGTCTGGGAGCGGAGAGGAATCAGCCTCAACACCAAGTTGAAAGTCTACCGGGCAGTCGTGCTTACCACCCTACTATACGTCTGCGAGACGTGGACTGCTTACCGAAGGCACGAGCGCCAGATAAACCATATGTATATATATATATATATATATATATATTGGCAGGGCTGGCCTGCTAGGTAGCCGGCCAGAATGCTAGAAGAAGGTCATCAACGATCAAACTACAAGGGAAATTCTCTAGAGGAAGAATTCAGCGAGCACTAGAACCAACTTTGGCGGGCAGGACATATGAAAAATTAAATAAATAACAGACTTAAATGCATACCTCGGTTTCGGTCTTAACAAAAGAATTACTTGCATAATTCAAGTGTCCGTGACTTCATCAGTACATTCGGTCCTTGAGATGCAAACCGCAAGACTAACCCCAGCTCTCTGTGTCAAGACAGACACGTGCTTAGTCTTACTGATTACATCGGGAATAAAATTTCAAATGTCTTGGTTCTGGCGCGCTGAGAGACTCCTGAAGCGAAGGGCTGCAGTGAATAATTCACTGCGGGTAGTGCTTACAACTAGGGAAGGTATTTATTTAAATATTTAAAAATTGAGGGAGATAAATTAATATTAATTTTAATATCAATTTAAAACCAGTAGTCCAGCATTCAAAAAATGGACCGAATGTACTGATGAAGTCACGGACACTTGAATTATGCAAGTAATTCTTTTGTTAAGACCGAAACCGAGGTATGCATTTAAGTCTGTTATTTATTTAATTTTTCATATGTCCTGCCCGCCAAAGTTGGTTCTGGTGCTCGCTGAATTCTTCCTCTAGAGAATTTCCCTTGTAGTTTGATCGTTGATGATCTTCTTCTAGCATTCTGGCCGGCTACCTAGCAGGCCAGCCCTGCCAAATACACATATATTTGAATTTTCTCTGACTCTCAGATTTTTTGAATGCTGGACTACTGGTTTTAATTGATATTAAATTAATTAATTTTATTATATCCCCTCATTTTTAATATTTTATATATATATATATATACACATACATATGTATATAGGTTGCAAGACGCAACGAAAATTTTAGGACAATAAAAATAAGAAAAAAGTGGGAATTTTACCGGTGAGTGTTTTACATAATAAGGCACAAAAAGAAAATGATTCTCTCCAGACACAACAGAATTATTGAACTTTAGTATTACAACAACCAAAAAATAGAAACACATTTTCTTATGCGAATATAGTGTTGCGTTGACAATTTCAATTTAAAGTTTTTATTCATTCTGCAAATCTTGTCCGTTGATCCCATGCTAAAAACGTCCTTATAGACATTGGTTTGAGTTTTACCTGTAGGGGTGAACATGAAAAAATTGTCTTTGCTCCCCACACTGGAACCCCAGGATATGTCTGTGTGAAAAACAAGCCTTCTCTAATTGCAAAGAAGTAACTTTGAATGTCTGATCTTGGTACTTATCAATGGACATCGCAAGAGACTGACGTATTGGAAATCGAAGTCGTTTGAGTTCGAAGGGAATATTTGAAGGTATTAAACTTAAGTGAGGCATAAATATATCTTCACCTTTTCCAAGACAAAAATATTCTGGCTTCTATGATATTTCTCGTTAATTTTTTGGATTTTCTTTTCTTTTGTTATTGTCTGCTATTCATACAGGCGCACAAGAAGTGTATGAACATACACCTACTTGTGTTTATACTTCTCTGTCTGTCTGTCTATCTATCTATCTATCTATCTATCTATCTATCTATCTATCTATCTATCTATCTATCTGTATATATACATTATGTGTGTGCGAGGAGAGAGAGAGAGAGAGAGGGGAGAGGAGAGAAAAGAGAGAATATACTATATATATACAGGTACATAAAATACCTTAGGAATGTGAACTCAGGTTTCAAATTTCCCCAAGACACCTGATGAAGGCTGGAGGGTATAAAAATAACATCTAGAATTTCTTCCCTTGCAGTAATTTTAGTCGAACCAATTGACTTCATTAAAGTACATTTTTTCAGCCTGGTAAGTATCCGCTCAGTTTATATATATATAATATATATATATATTATATATATGTATATGTATATATATATACTTTGATACTTTGATAGGTTTCGGCCATTATTGGCCCAGGCCATGTCTAACTTAATAGCACTTAATTCCTTAAATCGTAGTCTTCGTTTCTGCTGGGGGCTCTTTCCATAAAGAAGTTTAGCATATAGCATCTGTTTAGGGATCCTCTGATCATTAATCTAAAGAAAATGTCCAGTCCATCATTATACTCTGTGCTTTTATAATTTGACAAATTCAACCTCTCTTCTCTGGGCAACATATTTTCCTTTTGATGCTTTTAAAATATGAAAATTACTTTGACAGTCATTGACCAGAACAAGATGAAGATCTCAGTCAGTAAAGGAATTTGTCTGGGGTCTTCAAAGTTTGAAGTTATTCTTTTTAGTTTTATAAAGTCACTAAAAGTCTTACGTTTTCTCAATTTATAGAAAACTAACACTTTTATAAATGAGTTTATTGCTACGCATTAAATGTTAAACTAAATTTGCTCCAGCTGGTCTATATAAACAGTAACCTATAGCTTTGAACAGCCTTATTATTTTGTTGTGTATTTACATGGCATATAATGTGTGAATAGAATTTCTCCCCCAGTTATCCAAGCAAAAAATCAGAAACTTATGTTATCAATTTATTTAGAAGAATTTTGTACAAAGTTTGATACAAAATAATTTTGTTGTGTCTGGGGAGAGTCATTCTCTTTTAGTGCCTTATTATTTAACACACTCACCGGTAAAATTTCGTTTTGCTTTAATAGTAATTATCAATTTCTGAATAAAGTTCCTTTTTATCTAATTTAAATATCTTGATTATTTAATTTGAAAACAATCAGGTTTGTTCACTTCTATCACAAAAGAATCCAATAAAAAGTGGAGAATACTTATGAGTCTTCCTTTCCAATCCCACAAAAGTCTGCTCGGTAGAGCTTCCTGTCACATCTTATAATGTACATAAGGGTCTCATGTGTTTTACTTATTTAATCTTGGTCTCTGCTGTAAGAACTTGAAATCTAATTTCAAATTAAAATAACAGTGGAGTAATATGAAGGTAAATATTGTAAGGAAGAATTGTACTCTTCCTTTATCTGAAGTTATTCAAAAAGAGGGAGACACTGTGGCTTTTCCACAATCACATGCAATTAAAACACACAATGTTTTGCCAGATTTTTCAGCACAGCTATTGTTTAATTATAATTTTTTTTTATTATTTTCATATGTATAATAGTGAAGTTTTATTTTTACTGACGAAATTTCAGTAATTAGTAAATAACGAAGGTCATAAAGTAAGAATATAAAATTAGAATATTGTATATTGCACTCAAACCCCCTGAATTTTTATTCAACCACCACCACTTTGGAGAGGCCTGTCTTAAACCACAACAGGACAAAGTGAGATATATCCTTAGATACATCATGTATTATATAGAAATACTATCTCTATAGGATATATAAAGGGAAAAGACATCAATATATATATATACCAGGCATTCTACTCTCAGCTAAAAATGAAGGTAGATAGCTATCAATATAGCAGAAGATATTAAAGCTGTCTATATAACAATGGGGTTGTTTAGGGAGGGGATTAGATATACAACAACAGCAACAACAATAATGAACATTTCAAAGTTTGTCTTTATTTTAAATGTGAATTTTAACAAAGGAGCCAAACCAGTGAATGGATCACTATGTGGCTGATATACCTGCTAGAATTAGTAGCTAAATTCACACGATATCACTGTACAGAAGGGCATATTGGACAATGTGGTTGTGGGTTCTCTTTGGAAATAGGCATGATGGTCCTGGCTGGAATGCGTTTGATCATAAGTCTCTGTTTGGTCAAGGTTAATCTGAGGCTAAACAACAACAGTTACACAGAAATTCACTTTGCGTCTAATGACAGACATTCCATCGCAGCGAAACATTCAGCTTCTTCAAGAGCTGCACTTAATGTTGCGTGTGTCCGTGTTTCTGGGTCGCAATTTTTGACCATTCGTAAAGCATCAGGTAGCCTTGTTTTAACGTCACATAGACTCATCATCATTTTCAGTTTAGTTGTATCAACTCCTAAAACAATCGCTGCAAAAGACACAACAATAAGAAATAAATGCAACAACATCAACAATATTAACAATAATATAAAAGATGTGTGTTGTTATAAACATAACAAAGAAACTATTTCAAGAGAGAAATATAAAAAAATAGCTAAGAAACAAGAAAAATATAAGACATTGTTTTCTATTTCTAGGGATGATGAGAAAAATAACAAAGTGGTTAAATTAATGGAGATTTTTAAAAAAAATTAATTAAAGTTTACACTTGAGAATCTTTTAAGGTAAACCGATGGCAGATGTGTTTGTGAAGGCAAAAGTGTATGAGAACCTAAAGAATCAACATAGGGTACCAACAGGCAAACCATTTGATCCATTCATTTCCTCTGCTCAATATTTCTGGGAGAGTTGTGGGGATAGAGTCCCCAGGCATTTCTTCCATAGGGGCCTATCAGATGTAACCATCATTACATATTTTGGTTGGATTCCCAAGCATCAACAACTAAGTCTATGGATATCATCCAACTATTTAGTGCTTGGTCTACCCCTGGGTCTCCTACTCCATTGGTTTGACTTTGAGAACCTGTCTTGTAATTCATTCCTGCGACATTCTGATCACATGTCCTAGGTACCAGAGATGTGAAGAAGTGGCTCAACCTGGAGAGACTCCCAGATCTCTGAACTATACATCCTATTGGGTAACATTACTCCAGAGACCCTTCAGAGAAATCCCATATATCTGTCTTAATCTGGCAGATTTCAGATCTGATATTCAAAGGGTCATGAAAGTAATGTCTCTCTGTGAAATCAATCACCTTGCAAAGTTCCCAAAATGACACTGAAAATCAAATGAATAATGATAGACCAACAGTCGATTATTCTCAGTCAAATTCAATCCTTTTTGAATCTACTCCAGATTCAATCAATTCTCCTGAACCCATTCAGTTATTCTTATGTCTCAGTGAGAGAGAGACCAGCCATGGTCTGGCTTCACTTGTGAATATTCATTTTCTGTCAAATTTCCTTAAATTCATTCTCTCTTTTTGGATGTGGGGAATATGATATGATTTGGCTGTGTCACCCCTATACTAAGTCTGTTTTTACTGAAGCATTTACAAACATATGTCATATGGTAAAGTCATTCAAATATGGCAATATAAATTGCAATTATCACTTTCAAACACAATAACCCAATCCCTAATGGCTTCAAGAAGACCCTAACTCATGGTCTTTTGATGGAATAAAGACGAACCAAAAACGTTGACATTAACTCAGCTGTTACCCTTAACATATTTTTCTTCTTTCTTCCAATATTAAATGCTACTTGTATTTTCTTGTGTATCCATAATTACCAACCTCAGAGGATACTTTATGAAATACCAGTAATATCATTAATAGAATTTATTTTGCAGCTAACCATTCCACTGGAAATTAGGAATGTAACCTGTTCTCTTTCATCCTGACAAATGAAATAGCTCAGGTGAATGTAAAATTTATAGAAATCAATTAGGTAGTGTAATTTTATACTCACCGACTTGCCACCAATCTCTTCCTAACCTCTTAGCCACTCTCAGAAGATCCTTCTCCTTCAGCTCTGGACTCCCTGAAATAAATATTTCCAAATTTTATAATTTATACTAAATTTCTTAATCTTTATTCTTGAGCCATGCTTATCATCAATGGTTAACTGGTGACCACTATGATTTTGGTCAACCTTTTTAATCTATGTAATAGCTCAATATTTTGGTCCACAACAAAATAGATTAAACTTCTTAAACTTCGTCTCTCTATCAAGACATCCTACATAATCTAACAATGTTGTATTTATCACATTTAATTAGTTAGTTAGTTAGTTAGTTAGTTAATTTGGTTCAAAAGCAAATAGCAAGGTCATGTAGGGGGACATGGAGTTAAGTACAGGGTGGTGTTCATGTAAAGAGTTCAGGACACTAGAGGTCAAGGGAGGCTTTGAACAAAGCGGTCGTCGGCATCTTCACCATCTCGTCTGGCAGCTTGTTCCACGGATCCGCAACCCGGACGGAGAAAGCTCCTCTCCTTCGATTGAGATGAAATCGTCGCAGGTAGAGCTTTTCGGAATGACCCCGCAGCCGACACTCTGGAGCAGGAGTGAAGAACAGCTCTTTCGAGAGGTTACACTTTCCGCTTATGATGTTGTGGGCGAGAATGAGATCACCACGGCGGCGGCGTTTTTCAAGAGAATAAAGGTCGAGCGTCCTCAGCCTTTCTTCATAGGACAAATTTTTGAGACCATGAACCATGCGGGTAGCCAGCTTCTGGACTCTTTCGAGATGCTGTATGTCTTTGAGGAGATAGGGAGAAGAGGCTTGAATCCCGTACTCCAATATGGGTCTCACCAGCGTGACATAGAGTGGTAGGAATATGGCTGCTGTGAGCATTCCGAATGACCGTCGAATCAAGAACAGAATTCCGCGTGCTTTGTTGGCAGCATGGACGCACTGGGCCGAAGGCGAAAAGGAGGAATCCACCAAGATACCCAGGTCCTTTACCTGATCAGTCCTTTCCAGCAGCAGATGACCCGGCTCGAAATCAAGTTGAGTTGCAGGAGGAGAGCCAACAGGCAGATGACAGCACTTTGACACGTTCAGACACAGGTCCCATTCGTTAGACCACTTCCAAATTTGGTGGAGGCATCGACGAAGATCCTCTATATCACCGCGAGGAGCGACCAGTTTGATATCGTCGGCAAATAGAAGGGTGTGTTGCGTGAGGTCGTCGGGCAAGTCATTTATGAAGACCAGTTGATAAGACTATTTTTCTCACAGTTCTCTATTTCCCTTCTTATATCTGTACCAAACCTGTGACATGACTTCACTCACCAACATTTTTCTCATCTTCTGCTTAATTCTAATGTCAACAAGGTGTTTTCCAAAGACCTAATCCACAAATACACGGCAGACAAATTCATGTAGGATAAACATACACCTGACATCTTTGTTAAGGGTTGATGTTGGTAATCTTGAATCGTAACTCCGCACATCCCAGTTCACAAGAACATCATCTGATTCAGGAAATATTTTAAGACTCCTTAATAAAGAAGTTCTTTAAAACCCTTTATTCCCCAAAAGTTTTGGCTTATCTATTGCTTATAAGATGTCTTCTTTTTGTGCTATTATCTCGATGCCTCTACTCTTGTGGGACAATGAGGTAGTGTACCATCACCCTAAACAGTTTCTCTTTAACCTTTGACATGCTTTCTTCTGCTACTTTGAATTTCACTTATTTCTGCTGAGCTTTGGCCAATGACGGCAACATTTATTTGCCTTCAACCCTATTCTTGACCAACTAATTAATTAATACAGTCTATTCAGAACTATTTGCATATCCTTTTGCTCTGTTGTTTGTGTTGTTATGTCATCCATTAATGTCGTCTTAGGGGACTTCACTCGAGTTATTTCTACTGATCAATCTGCTGATCTAATAAACATTTCCATAACAAGTACAAACAAAATGACTGATATTGTGCAACCCACGGCAATTCCAGTCTCAAGACGATGCGAGTCTGTTGTGAAATATTCTGTCCTGAAGCGCATTTTGAAATTATTACAGCAACTCTTCATTAGATTCTTAATCTTTTCTCGTATATAAAAGACGTCCGTTGTTTTCAGCAACAATTCGTGTAGTACAGAACGATAAGCATTAACCTGATCAAGCCATACAACATTCAAATCGCTTTTGTTCTTCTTTGTATCTTGTATCGCATCCCAGATTCAAAATGCAAGTTCCACACATTCAGGGATTCCTGTCTTCTCTCTTTTACTCTTTACTCTTTTATTTGTTTCAGTCAGTTGACTGTGGCCATGCTGGAGCACCGACTTTAGTCGGGCATATCGATCCCAGGACTTATTCTTTGTAAGCCTGGTACTTATTCTATTGGTCTCTTTTCTCGAACAAATAAGTTACGGGGACGTAAACAAACCAGCATCGGTTGTCAAGTGATGTTGGGGGAACAAGCACAGACACACAACATATACACATACATATATATATATATATATATATATATATATATATATATGCGACGAGTTTATTTCTGTTTCCGTCTACCAAATCCACTCACAAGGCCTTGGTCGGCCCGAGGCTATAGTAGAAGACATTTGTCCAAGGTGCCACGCAGTGGGACTGAACCCGGAACCATGTGGTCGGTAAGCAAGCTACTTACCACACAGACACTCTTTAATAGAATTACTTTACAGTTAAACTTTCAAAAAACGCAATTTGTTACATTATTGAGAGACATTCCTTCCTTGCAATGGTCAATTGGTAACCATTATGATTTTGGTCCACATTTTTCTAGTTTCTGTTCACCTGTTTACCCCTAAACAACAACATATCTTAGTTCTTGGTTCCAAAAGACAATATTAACTCTATTGTGTTTTCTAATTTATCCCTTTTTCCATCCAAGGCAACAAAGATTTTATGAAATTTCAGCGATATATTTCATCGACTCCTTTTGCAGCTAACATTTCAAATGGAAATTAGAGATGGGCCCTGTTCTCAGTCCTTCTGACAAACAAAACAGCTCAGGGAGTGGAGAATTTATAGGAATCAGTTAGGTACATTGATTTCTATAAATTTTTCCATCGCCTGTGTTTTATGGAAACGAATTGGTCATAGCAAGTGGAGGCGCCGGGCTTAATGGTTAGGGTATTTGACTCATGATTGTAAGATTGGGGTTTCGATTCCTTCACCAGGCAATACGTTGCGTTCTTGAGCAAAACACTTCCGTCCACTCAGCTGGCAAAAATAAGTAATCTTACAGCGAACTAGTGTCCTGTTCAGGGAGGAATGTATACGCTAGAGAAACCGGGAAACCAACCCTATGCCTCTTATGGGATAACATAATTAGGTACAGTTATTTCATACTCACCAACTGGTCCTGCCACCATCTGGACTTCCATCTTTGACGAATTTGGACCAACTGAAAAATACATTTCAAAGTGGTTTTAGTAAAATTTCTTTATCCTTTCTAATAATCGATATTTTATTATTGTGAGACATTCGTGTCATCACTGATGACAACATGCTTTTGGAGAACATTTGTATGCTTTCTACAGTGGGGCCAAGAAATGGTTCACTATTTGAGTCCACAACAGAATAGACTACACTTAACAACCCTTCTCTGTCTCTTAAGTCATCCAACAATTCTAACAATTCTGAAATTATCTCATTTAATTATCCCCTAATAACCGATTGTCTCTTAGCTTCTTTTGGGTTTTCTTATGTTTGTGCTAGATCTATGACAAGACATCTCTAATCAACATTCGTCTCATCTTCTGCTTAAATCCAGTGTCAACCAAGTTGAGCATCGAAGTCCTAGCCTCAAACGCGACACACCACTTCCAGACGGATATATATCTATATCTATCTATTTGTTTTGCAAGATTTTTGATGTGAAATGGTGTGTTGAAACAGATATTGTTGTATTTAGGAATGGTCATTTTGCCAGTTTTGCGAATAAAAACACACGCACTATATATTTAGTGTTACTTTGCTTCAGCGTTATCTATTTTTTACTTTAATCTTAATCTTATTTCGGCAAGAGTTCTTCCGTCACACTTCTGTGACCTCATCAGTGGTCCTTTGCTTTCTTCTTTCTTATTTGTGTGTCTCTCCTTACTAACCATCAACCATTTTGTATTTTGTATTCCTATTGTACGTGTCCTCATTTGTGCATGCGTATACCTCTATGTGTGTCTATGTTTAGTTAGTGTGCGTGGGGGGGGGGTGAAGTGCCTGTAATATTTGTATCTTCTGTTTATATACGTACGTGTAATTTGTTTTTGCTTTTGGCCGAAATAAGATTAAGATTAATGTAAAAAATAAATAAGACTGAAGCAAAGTAACACCAAATATATAGTGCGTGTGTTTTTATTGGCTAAACTGGCAAAATGACCATTCCCAAAAACAACAATATATCTATCTATCTATCTCTCTCTCTCTATATATATATATATATAGATAGATATATATGTATATATATATATACACTTGCTCTCTTTGTTATTGGTTACTACTAGTAATCTTTAATTTTAATTACCCGCATCACAGTTCTCCAGAATGTAATCAGATGTGGGGAATATCTGAAGATATTTCAATGTCATTCATCCTCCTGAATAAAGCAGGTCGAACAGAAAGTGACATCAGGTCTAACAGGAAGTGATATCTTGTGTCCTAAATTAACACACTACATTCACACAAAACCTCATTAACGACATAAAACTTGTCATCCACACATTATTGCTGTGAAAATATTTGAAACGGTTCAGAAGAACTGATACTCGGGAATACTAATCTATACATCAATCAAAGTTTCCCCACCCTTTTGATGTCCCCTCTCTAATGTTGGCCCCTAAACCCTCAGTTGAGATTTTTCTTATTGACTCTCTTATTTTATAAAAGCTCACTTTGATATTCATATAAATGCAGTTGTTTTTAATTATCAGCTTCCGAAGATATTGATAAATCATTAATCACTCTAATCACACACAAGATGTCGGTATTTACTGATAGAACCTTGGTGATTTATTGGCATTTAGTCACCATTTATAATTCAGTATTCTTTATTATTTTTATGTTGCAGAAAGTAGCCATCTTGAAGTGTGACAAGTCTTCTAATTGGACAAGAACAATGTTTAGTGGGAGTAGTGAGAGACATAATATGACAGAGAAAAGACACCTGGAACATCTTTTATCAAAAGTGTGCTTGAATATCGCAAAACTGGATCTACACAACAACATGAGATACAATATTCCACACCATAAAGCCTATGAGACAAACAGACAGATCATACAGTATTCTTACCCAAACTATTTTTGCTCGTTATATTCTGTCTACACATAGGGCATCGTTTAGGTATCTTTGGGAGACAGCATTTCTTACACAGCGAAAGATGTCTACATGGAAAGAACGTCTCTGTGGCCACTTCGTCTTCACAAAACACACATCTGAGGAACAAAAACATGAACACATCCCATTAATAACATTCATTTATAACAAATATTACATTGTGTGCATATTTACAGTAGAGAATATTATGCGACACCACAATTAAACAATTACATATGGGCGAATTTGTGAGTATATAAATGCAGACACAGACACACACACAAACACACGCACACACACACACACACACATAGACACACACACACACATACACACACACACACACACACACACACACACCACACACACACATATATATATATATATATAAATGGACACAAATATTAATAAATATATGTCATAACATTGATACATCACAAAAAGTGATTTACGCAAAGTGAACAACATATATTCCAGAAATATAATTCACTTATATACATACACATACACACACACATACATACATACATACATACATACATACATACATATGTTTAGATGGGCTGGACACATCGCCCAGCTCACCGAAAATCTGTGGACACGCGCAGTTGTCGAGTGGTACCCGCGCGAGTGGAAACGACCACCCGGAAGGCCTCCACGTCGGTGGAGTAACGATTTCAGGAGGACGATTGGGATCACGTGGATGAGGAAGGCGCGATCCAGAGAGGAGTGGACAGCGTGCTGTGACCAGCGGTGTCAATTGGACGCCCGACGGACTAGTCGGTCAAGGTGATATATATGTATGTATGAATATATGTATGAACGTATGTATATATATGTATATATATGTATATATATATATATGTGTGTGTGTGTGTGTGTGTGTGTGTGTGTGTGATACATACATACATACGTACGTACGTACGTACATACATGCATACATACATGCATACATATAACACTTGATTGTATCTAATCTGTTTTAGAAGTCGGCTATACTTAGACATTTGACTTTGAATTTTATGGATGGACAGATAGGACACAATTCCTACAGCTTCATGTATGGCTGATCCATGCCACAAAACAGGTCATTGTTCTAAATTAGAGTAATAACTTTAGATTTATATACGATATGTGTGTACATAACCAGGGAATTATTTTCAAAAGTGATGAGTTGAATGCAGTAAATGACATGTTTCCATCTGCCATCACTGCACCACAAACTTCAGATTGATCTCAGGTCATTACAAGGTACATTGTTATTCAATGACTGAAAGACTGTGAGAAATAGTTCAACTACCTGATTGGTCCCTTCAGTGCCTGGTCCATGCGTCTTCCTCCACCATGGCTGTGGAATAAATAGCAAGTTACATTTCGTTACACAGAGACACTTTAATTTACAGTAGAGAATATTATGCGACGCCACAATTAAACAATTACATATGGGCGAATTTGTGAGTATATAAATGCAGACACAGACACACAGACACAGACACAGACACACAGACACAGACACAGATACACACACACATACACACATATATATATATAAATGGACACAAATATTAATAAGTATATGTCATGACATTGATACATCACAAAAACTGATTTACACAAAGTGAACAACATATATTCCAGAAATATAATTCACTTATATATATATATATATGTGTGTGTGTGTCCGAGTCAGTCGCCATGATAGATTGTTAGCCGCTACACACATTTTTTTCTCTCCTTGTTTCTATCCTTGTTTTTTTTTCCGTGTCCCTTTCTGTAGAAGAGCGAAGGCTCGAAACGTAAAAGGCTTTTTCTATTCCTTCAACACCACCTGTCATCGTCTTTTGTTTTTTTCGTAAACTCTCCCTCTATATATATATATATATATATATATATATATGTATATATATGTGTGTGTGTGTGTGTGTGTGTTTGTGTGTGTGTGTGTGCGTATATGTATATATATATATATATATATATATATATACACGGGGGAAATAAATATTCGTAAATGTCAAAATTCTTTCTTTATTTAAGTTCTAATGAACATAAATGGGATATACCACTATTATATATTTGCATACAGATGCATAAACTAAGAATATGCGAAAGAAACTAATAAATTATGGTAACTAAGGAATTTATATACAATTATAAATATTTAGGGGTGAAAAACGTATTCGTACAGAATATAAATAACTGATAATTTTGATTTGATACTTCGTAGCATAACCATTATTCAGTTCCACTTCAACCAATCTCTTCTTGTAGTTCTTCACCAATGACTCGCATGTTTCTTTAGGAATATTTTCCTATTCTTCTTGACAAATTTTCTTCAAATCTGTAATGCATGTTGGGGCTCTTCAATGGGGTTCAAGTCAGGTGACAGGCTTGGCCATTACAATAATTTTATATTGTGATTGACAATCCATATATGGTAGACTTCACCGTGTGCTTAGGGCCATTACCCTGTTGTAAAACCCACCCTTCACAAAGCTGGAGCTTTTCAATAGAGCCCCATAAATTATTGTTCAAAATATTTTGGTACATCTCTGCATTCATTCTACCATCTATCACATGTAAATTGCCAGTACCATTTGCAGAGAAACACCCCCACACCTCCAATCTTTACGGTAGGAATTGTGTTTTTACTCCAGACATGGGTAAGCGAATTTCGTCCAAACAATTCAATTTTCGTCTCGTCTGTCCATAGAACATTTTACCAGAATGTATCAGATTTATCTTTATGTTCATAACAAATTTTAAACGGGCATCTCTATGCCTTTTAGTCAACAGAGGAGTTTTTCTAGGAGAGCGTGACTTCAGTTCATTCCTATGAAAACTCCTTTCTGGTGATTATTGCGTTTTTTTATATTCTTCTCTTCATTTTTCTTAAAGATCTTGGGGAAATCTTGCGTGGTGCTCCGGATCTTATTCTGTTTTCAACAGTTCCCGATTCCTTATATCTTTGAATAAATGAAGATATGGTAGTAAGCGGAATACAAAGTGTCTCTGATATTTTCCTGTAACTTTTACCTACTTTCTACAGTTCAATAATTAAGTTTTTCACTGAATTTGTGAGTTCTTTACTTTTCGCCATTATTGCGATATCACTTTATGTTGTCTCAGTGCTGAATGAAGAAGCTAGTGTTTTGACACTCAAAAATGAAAACTGATAAGATTATTGGAATAAACAAGAAATTTTTAGTAAAAAAATATTTTAACAGTATTTTGTGGCATAGAAAATCATACATTTATTCTGTACGAATACTTTTTTCACCCCTAAATATTTATGATTGTATATAAATTCATTAGTTACTATAATTTATTAGTTTCTTTTGCTTATTCTTAGTTTATGCATCTGTATGCAAATATATAATAGTGGTATATCCCATTTATGTTCATTAGAAATTAAATAAAGAATTTTGACAGACGAATATTTATTTCCTCCCCACAGTATATATATATATATAATATATATATATATATATATATATATATATATATATATATATATATATATATATATATATATATATATATCTTTCTCTTTTTTCTCTTTTTACTTGTTTCAGTCATTTTGACTGCGGCCATGCTGGTGCACCGCCTTTAATCGAGTAACTCGACCCCGGGACTTATTCTTTGTAAGCCCAGTACTTATTCTATCGGTCTCTTTTGCCGAACCGCTAAGTGACGGGGACATAAACACACCAGCATTGGTTGTCAAGCAATGCTAGGGGGACAAACACAGACACACAAACGTACACACACATACATATATATACATATATACGACGGACTTCTTTCAGTTTCCGTCTACCAAATCCACTCACAAGGCTTTGGTCGGCCCAAGGCTATAGTAGAAGACACTTGCCCAAGGTGCCACACAGTGGGACTGAACCCGGAACCATGTGGTTGGTAAACAAGCTTCTTACCACACAGCCACTCCTGCGCCTATATATGTATATATATATATATATACATGTATGTATCTATGTATGCATGTATAAATACATATGTATGTATGTATTCATGTATGTACACTAATTGTATGTGTTTGTAGGCGATTTTCTCAGGATAGCTCACATGGACATGACTGGCTGGGACAGAGAAGACAGAGGAATAATCTGTTGGTAGAGAGATAAATTCCATCACTTCACTATT
>NW_021836040.1:0-2500 GCF_006345805.1 Octopus sinensis
CGACTGCTTCCTGTTAAACACAATTTCTCGATCCAAATTTTTCTCCAAATAAATTTATATTTTCCTGAGAAAGAGATTCTGTGATTTTTATTAACTGTCATCTCATTCCCCTCTAGACTGTTGATTAATTTTGATGGGATTCATTCTTAATTATTTTTCTTTCAGTTACAGCCTTCTAGTAATGGAGGTTTTAACTGATAGCTTTTAACTCTTGTTTGAGGCCACTAAATATACATTTGAATAGGTGTTAGTGGTGCATATATGTTGGTGTATATGTGTGTGTGTGATAAATTCATAATCCGTTGAATTTTTACAATTCAAATTATTGTGTTCGTATACTCCAACTAATGTGGTCTTACAACAATTATTCATCTACTTATGAGCAAAGTAACAACCTATCTATAACTCTGCTTGCCCATCTTCCCTATTTCTCCCTCTTCAACTCTCTTTGTCTCTCGCTCTCTCTCTGTATCATTCTCAAACTTCGGCCAATCCCTTACTAATTTTTTATATATATTATATATATATGCTGGGGCACCACGCCGAAGCGTTTTAGTCAAACAAATCCCCTTCCTGTACTTATGTCATTTTAAAATTTGGAACTTATTCTGTGGATCCCTTTACCGAACTGTTCAATTCTGGGTTAAGAATTTCCACCTTTAATTTTTTGAAATTACTTCCTTTTCTGTATTGAGCAGCCAACAATTGTCACCAGATTTGTATCATATTTTTCCAACTAACAAGTAAATTAAATAGTTTCATTTGCTTACCTGATTCAGTAATTCCTCACATATCTGAAGTACATCCCTCCCTCCATCCATCCATCCATCCAACCATCCACATACATCTATGTGTATGTATATGCAATACATACATTATATATTATATATATATATATATATATATATATATATATATATATATATATTTTGTGTGTGTGTGGTGTGTGTGTGTGTGTGTGTATGTATGTATGTATGTGTATATTTGTGTGTATATATCATGATAGATCGTTAGCCACTACACACATTTTTTTCTCTCTTTTTACTCTCCTTGTTTTTTCTGTGTCTCTTTCTGTAGAAGAGCGTAGGCTCGAAACATAAAATACTTTTTCTATTCCTGAGCGTTATACTAATACATCTGTTTGTTTTGGTTTTTGTACACCACCTGTCTTCGTCTTTTGTTTTTCTTTCGTAAACTCTCCCTATATATATATATATATATTATATATATATATATAATATTATATATGCATATGTCTGTAAATATATATATATTTATATACACACATATATAAAGAAAACAGAAAAAGATATATACGTATATATATATATATATATATATATATATATATACAGAGAGAGAGAGAGAGAGAGAGAGAGAGAGAGAGAGAGAGAGAGAGAGAGAGAGAGAGAGAGAGAGAGAGAGAGTGAAGTACAAACGTGGAAGAATAGAAAACATTTGGATCCAGTTGAAAATTCTTGATGTTATTTCAAAAAATGCAAATATTTGCTGTAGAAACCAGAGATTTTTCTTCTATTAGAATTCCTATGGTAAATGAATCTGCTGGGAACATTGTTTTCTTAGTAGCGTTTTTATTTCTACAATTTCTATTTTGCTGTAATTAGCATTCGATTTTTTTTTGTAAAGATTTCTGTAAAAACATTCTTTTTCTTTTAACAGTATCACTCATTATCAAGATTGTCGTGATCATCGTCATGAGCTTTACAATAATGATCCTTTTCTTCCACTTTTTATATCCTCCTCGCACTTCTCCTCCTCCTCTTACTCACCCCGCTGGTCCTCTCAACGTCAAGATTTCAAAAAAAAAAAATGAAAAAAAGAAACAAACTAAAAACGAAACACAAAAAACAAAATGTACGTCCGTGTGACAAAGTTAAAAATCACCGCTCGACGGAAAAGACGTATGTTTGAACGTCGGATAAAACACATAGCGACTTTCAGTAGAGTTCTGTTTCATATTTCACGTTCAAATCCCGCAAAAGTCAGGTCAACACAAATTGCAGTGGTACGTTACCTGAAGAATTTACCCAAGTTGTTTATAGTAAGGTGGAAAGGGACATGTATTCGTCTGTTAACCCCCTACCCCCCAAAGAAAAAAAAAACAGAGGCTGTTTCCATATGCCTTCATAGAAAGACACGGTGTCATGGCCGATGTGTATTATGATGAATGGCAAGATGGGCGACTAGATGAAGACTTGAGACAGGCAGAAAAGTAGTAAGGAAGAAAGATAGGATAAAAGAAATACTGAGTTCAAATTTCTCCGATGTCCACTTTCGAGGTCGAAAAGGATGAAAGGCAAAGTCGACCTCGGCGGAATTTGAACTCAGAACGTAACGGCAGACGAAATACCTATTTCTTTACTACCCACAATGGGCTAAACACAGAGTGTACAAACAAGGACAGACAAACGGATTAAGTCGATTATATCGACCCCAGTGCGTAACTGGTACTTAATTTATCGACCCCGAAAGAATGAAA
>NW_021836040.1:7500-15000 GCF_006345805.1 Octopus sinensis
TTCTCCACACAGAGTCTTTGTTGCTTTGCTTATAAGTAACTAATCTATACTGCCATAAGGGTCTTTGCACATCTTCTACTCTTCTGGAAACGACTTGCATTTCAGTTAATTATTTATCCTATGCGATATTATTACAATTACTGTATGTAAACTGTTGGAGCACAGATTCTGTTGGTGGTTCTTTAGAATTTTCTGTTTACTTTGCCTTCGGGTTTAAGATGGTTTACTTTTCAGTGAACTGGCAAGGTGTTTCTATTTATTTTGGTATGTTGATGAATAGCCATCTACATAGTATATGTAATGTACATACGTTGTTGAAAGGCAAATTTACTGCGGTATTTGTCCTGAGATAACATACATTCTGGGCGTGCTGTGCTTAAAAACAATATATATCGAAGGAAGAGCATCATCTTCGAACACCAGATTCATTTCGGCCCCGTTGGATCTTTTCTATGGCGTGTACTTACAGCCAGCCATATGCTTAGACGAGGTTTGTCGCCTCCGATGTATAGGAAAACAGTGAAAACAATCACTGATGTTGCGAACAGCTGCTCGACTGAATAAAATTCTGTCACATGAAACAGAAGCAGTATCTAATTAAAATAACTGCATATATAATGTGCTTATTAAATATGTCAACCAGAATTTTGGGATATTCGTATTTGCTGATTTTGCTTTGCAGCGTTCGGCCTCCTTGAGCTTAAATGACCTCGCCAACTAGTATTCGGACACAGTGTTTATTATCTTGAATAACGTTGTCCGTGGTGGTACTGTCAATATGTATGTTCCTTCTCGTTGTCGCTTTCAGTAACGAAAACTTCTTTGGGATTTAGCAAGTATCTTTTGTTTTGGGCTTTTCTTTACTTCGGGTACTTTATTGATTATGCCATAATTCTGTAACATTTGTCTCTCACATTTTTTTGTCAACAATGTATGTTTTATTGATTTTCCCAAGGAACGAGAGATCTTATATTTTGTCTATCCTTTTATCCGTATGTTTCTCTTCCGTGTTGTTTGCACGGATTTTTAATATTCCTATATGTATAGATCTGGGTGAGTAATAACTTTCGCCGGTAACAACTGCAGTTATCGGATATATTATTTAGTTTAACCGGGTGATATTGATGTGCATGTCTGTTTTCATTAAGTTCACGATGTCTAGATTTGTGTTTCGTTGTCTTACTATTTTATAATTGACTTTTATACATATATGTATGTCTGTCAGTCAGTTTGTGTGTATGCATGTTTGTATGTATGCTTGAATGTCTGTATGCATATATGTGTATGCATATATAAGCATATGTTACATGCGTAACAAGAGGAAGAACTTAGGTTGATTTTTATATTTTAAAATATTTACACCTTTAGATTAGAGTCATACACAAAACTTCTGTCTTTAGAAATATCTACTCCTGACCCCTTTTCATATTCTCTTTTATTAATATATTTCTTGTGCTAATTTGGTTCTGTTTTAGGTCGCAAAATTATTTTTTGTTTTGTTATATACTTTTTTCTAATGCCACTTTTATTTTCGTGGTATATATTTGTTATAATATTTTTTATCCTTGTCATTTGTGTATCATTTATATATTACATCTCTCAGCTGTTTTATTTCTATATCATATATTTTTGGCTTTGAGAATGCATTTTCTTAAATTGGTTCGTCTGTGAATATTCAAGGACACATAAACATTGTCTTAGTGTAAGAGCGCACCTTTTGATGCAAGTCTGAAGAAGAGACACTTCAAATGTTTAAAACTGCAAATATTACACAACTTTTCACATAGAACTTTCGTGTAAAGTGGCGTTAAAAACGAAAATTCCACGAAAATAAAGTGGCATTAGAAAAAAGTATATAAGAAAACAAAAAGTATATAACAAAACAAAAAATAATTTTCGACCTAAAACAGAGCCAAATTAGCACAAGAAATATATTAATAAAAGAGAATATGAAAAGGGGTCAGGAGTAGAAGAGAAACAATTGTAATTAAAAATGTTCTAATCCCTTTCTTTGTTTGCTTATAAGGATTATATTTTACTCTTCGTTAGGCCATTCACTGGATTTACCAGTGCGACACCTGGATTTTCTACAATATGTAGAATTTCGATCTTCTTTGAGACCACAATTCACGAGCTTGAGTTGAGTGCTGCTTTGTAAATACTCCGATTTTCTACTCTTTCAGGAGCATGATAGACATATATGTCTGTCTGTCGGTCAGTTTGTGTGTATGCATGTTTGTATGAATGTTTGAATGTCTGTGTGCATATATGTGTATGCATATATAAGCATATGTTACATGCGTAACAGTGTCATAATATTCAGTAAAACTGTAGTCAAAACCAGTATTAGGCTTCCAAAGAATAAGTCCTGGAGTCTATTTGCTCAACTAAAGGCGGTGCTCCAGCATGGCCGCAGTCAAATGAATGAAACAAGTAAAAGATTAAAAGAGTAAAGAGTGTGTATATATATATATAGTTAATCCAAACATGAAAACACAAAGAGAACACAACAACGCGAGGACGTGGAACAAATATAGTATTATTGGACGCTCAGGAAAGAAGGGAAGAAGGAGGGTTTAACGTTTCGAGCGGAGCTCTTCGTCGGAAACATAGGAGAAGGAAAGATCCAGAGAAGGGAAGACAGAGGAAAAAAATCGCCAACGGTACACACGAGGTCACATTTGATTTGGGTGACTTGTGTTGAATGAAGAGTAATTTGAAACAGGATTTTCCAACCAGATGTCACTTCCTGTTGCCAATTCCTTCTTTCTTTCTTTCTTTCTTTCTTTCTTTGTTTTTCTGCAGCCTGGGTGTTTCTAGCATCACTGAGAACTGCAGAGCAACCATTTGTAGTATATGTATTTTATACATAAATATAAGTGGGGGAACCACTATGTGGAAACCCTTACGCTAGAAAGAGATACGCTATGGTCTCAACCGCTAAGAATTGTTCTCCAGAAAGTTTAGCTCACCAGAAATGAAAGCGAGCAAGACAAATGAAAAATAACAAAAATATAGATTAATAACAAACAATTGTTTCACTATCAATAAATTACGTAATTTTACTTACACAACTTATCTGTAGATCTTCAGTGTGATCCTCTTTTATATATATATATATATAAGACAATATATATGTTATTTTTCATTTGTCCTGCTCGCTTACGTTCTTAGTGTGCTAAAACCTTTCTTGAGAACAATTCTTAGTGGTTGAGTCCCTTTGCGGATCTATATCTAGCATAAGAGCGTCCACATAGTGGATTCTCTCTCATATTTGTGTATTAATAATATTTACTGAATCTCAGTCTTTTATGCGCTAAACCACTGGTGATATTAAATTAATATCCAATTTTTTCACCCTCATTTTGACTTTATATATAAGAATAGGTATTCAAAGAGCCAATCAGAAGTCACTGTAAGAATTGTGTCATATCATATACATAGAAGAAAGTGGAGAGGAAGAATATCTCTGGCACATGAGGTGCAGGATGAGTGCACGTACTAGGCTTAGTGGCCGGCAAAGAGTAAGGGAACCCCACAATTAAATTAGCGGTTAAAAGTAGATTACTAAACATCATTAATATAGATTTCTCATTTCTCAACAGCACGAGGCAGCAAATTTCTGAAAGTAGTGTTATAGGAAATAAGATATTCGTTAGAAAAAGAAAAAGATTACGAAACATGGAAAAATAATTGCAAACTGGCAATTCATTTCAAATTTCTCTTGCAAAACGTTTAAATAATATTTTTGTTTGTATTTCGAAAAAAGTAGTCAATTTGCAAATTACTTATAAATGTAGCTTCTATATATATACATTAGATACATACATACATACATGTATGCGTAAATACATACGCACACATGTATGTGTATATGTATTATATGTATATTTATGTATATACATACATATATATGTATATAAATATAAAGACATATATATATATATATATATATATATATATGCATACGTATGTATGTATATAAATATGAGGACATATATATATGTATATATATGTCTATATATTTATGTATATATATATGCATAGATATATAGACATGCATACATATATGTATATATGTTTATATATATATAAGCATATAAATATGTTTAAATACATGCTCATTTATACGCATCTATTTAATAATGTCTATTTATTTATATATATGCGTATATGTTGGAGAGAGAGGGAGAAGGAGACGGAGAAGGAGAGAGAGAAAGGGGAGAGGGGGAAGGATAAAAGGAATAAGAGAGAAAAGGAAGGAGAAATAGAGGAAAGGAGAGAAAGAAGGAAGGAGAGACAGGGAGAGAGGACGCGCGCGAGAGAGAAGGAGTGAGTGAGAGAGAGAGAGAGAGAGAGAGAGAGAGAGAGAGAGAGAGAGAGAGAGAGAGATGACTCTAGTTTGGTGTCCGGTTATCTATTTTGATTCCGAAAGCTACACAATTTTTACGAAATTTTGCAGAAATAGGTTTTTGTTGGAGTAGATTATAATTACGATGATGAAATTTAGAAAAATAATATCTTATTTATTGCAACTGTACAAATGAATCATTTGTTTTATCCAATTTTATTCTCAAATTTATAAATATTCTTCTTTTGAAAATTAAAACGTATTTTGTCATTTTGTATAAGTAGCAAGAAATTTGATGAAAGTCAAATTATAATTATTACTTATACGGCATAGTTTCTGGTATTACCTATTTTGGCAAAATTATACTTCCAAAGTTATTCTGCATGTAACGAGTAACATGTATGGAACACAGCAAACGGAAACCGTCGAAACACGACATGCGGAATAAAAGGACGATAGCACGACAATGGTAAACAAGATACACGGATCGTTCGCGGCCAATTGCCTCTTCAGTCGGAGTCCAGAATGTCTTTGCAGTTTCGTCCATTTATCTCTGATAATATTCGAAACCGGCTGGGATAGGGACTTAAGCTAAAAGCATTACACCTCTGTTTCAGTTTCCGTCTACCAAATTCACTCACAAGGCTTTTGGGTTGGCTCGAGGCTATAGGTGGAGACACTTGCCCAAGGTGCCATGCAGCGGAACTGAACCCAAAACCATGTGGTTAGGAAGCAAGCTTCTTACCACACAGCCACGCCTGCGCCTTTTATTTTTTACTTGTTTCAGTCATTAGACTGCGCCTTTAAGAATTTTTAATCGAATGAATCGACCCCCAGCACTTATTTTTTAAAGCCTAGTGCTTATTCTATCGGTGTCTTTTGCCGAACCGCTAAGTTGCAGGGACGTAAACACGCCAACACCAGTTGTCAAGTTGTGATGATGGGGTGATAAACTCAGATACAAACACACACACACACACACACATATACGATGGGCCTGTTTCAGTTTCCGACTACCAAATCCATTCACAAGACTTTGGTCGGTCCGAGGCTATAGTAAAAGACACTTGCAAAAGGTTCCACGCACTGTGACTGAACCCGGAATCCTGTGAGATATCATCTTGGCTCGGCTTCGCGAACGAAGATCAGGAAGGCTGTCCACGTCGCGTGCATGCACGCTCATGACTGACAAGTCCGATATGGGAAAGGCAGGTCCGTGAGCAGTGTCCACAGACGAAGGTAACATCCGGTGTGGTGTCAGAGGCGGCTCGCGCCTTCCTACTGCGTCTCTTGTCTTTAAGTGCATCTCTTCTTTGTTCCTCAGATTTGCTGACTGCGTTGAAGATTGTGTGGCGCGAGACATCACGGTCCGCAGCCAGGTCTGACCGACCAGCATAGGTGGTTAATTTGGCATGCTGTTAGAGACTTCTTGAGGCAGTCTTTGTAGCGCTTCCTCGGAGCTCCTCTCACTTGGTGGTCGGTAGAGAGTTCGCCAAGCAAGGCAATCTTTGGAAGGCGATGGTTCTCCATTCTGAAGACATGCCCTGCCCATCGGAGGTGGGACTTCAGTAGCATGGCTTCAATGCTGGGGATCTCGGCCCGCTCCAAGACCTCAATGTTTGTGACGAAGTCACTCCAGTGAATGTTGAGGACTGTGCGGAGACATCGCTGGTGGAAGCGCTCAAGGAGACGGATGTGACTGCGGTAAGTGATCCAGGTCTCTGAGACGTAGAGAAGAGTGGTGAGAATCACGGCCCTGTAGACACTGATCTTTGTTTTGTTCTTCAGGCCACCATTGTGCCAAACACGTTTGTACAATCTGCCAAAGGAGCTATTTGCCTTAGATGTGAGATATATATATATATTATATATATATACACATACAGTCCCTATTGAACACACTTAAACGGACTGTCAAACTCATATACACAATCATTCAGCTTATACACACTCACACACACACACACACACACACACATACACATATGCTCAATCAGTTTAACTCAGTCAGACGCACACCTATATATAATATATCCGCTTAAACTCACGTCGCATGTACTCAGACACACATAGAAACATACGCGAACATACAAATTAAAGAGACAGTCGCCACTCGACAAGTAAAAAACAGTAATGTCTGACGACAAAATGGCGACGGTCAACTCGCAGTTTATCGATCGAAAGAGGAGGCAATGAATTGGTGTGTCATTCACTTCCCGTATTTATCGAATTTCTGATGAAAAAGGAAATGGAAAAAAAATATATGATAAAAATAAAAATATAAAATAGAGAAAGGTGTTTAAAAGAAGAAATGAATCTAATTAATAATAATATCGGAATAAAATGAAATGATATAAAGAAAAGCCACCAATCAAATGAAGCAAAAATGCATAGAAAGAAATATAGGCAAAAGCGCCTCAAGTTATGGAAAACAAGCCAGAAGTGTCCGACTGGTCGAGTGTGTTTAAGTACGTATGTGTATGAGTAAGTGTGAGTGTGTGACTGTGTTTGTGTGTGATTGTGTGTGTGTGCGGTTGAGTATATATGAGTGTGTGTATGGACATGCACGTGTGTGCGTGAGTGTTGGAATGTATGCATGTATATATATATATATATATATATATTATATATATATATATAGGCGTAGGAGTGGCTGTGTGGTAAGTAGCTTGCTTACGAACCACATGGTTCTGGGCTTAGTCCCACTGCATGGCACCTTGGGCAAGTGTCTTCTACTATGGCCTCGGGTAGACCAAAGCCTTGTGAGTGGATTTGGTAGACGAAAACTGAAAGAAGCCCGTCGTATATATGTATATATATATATGTGTGTGTATATGTTTGTGTGTCTGTGTTTGTTCCCCCAACATCGCTTGACAACCGATGGTGTTGGATTTACGTTTCCGTAACTTAGCGGTTCGGCAAAAGAGACGGATAAAATAAGTACTAGGCTTCAAAAGAATAAGTCCTGGGGACGATTTGCTCGACTAAAGGCGGTACTCCAGCATGGCCGCAGTCAAATGACTGAAACAAGTAAAAGAGTAAGAGTAAAAGATATATATATATATGAATGTGTGCGCGAATGTATGTGCGTTTAAATACGTATATGTGTGTGTATATATATATATACCGTGGTGGTGCAATGACCCAGT
>NW_021836040.1:17500-20000 GCF_006345805.1 Octopus sinensis
ACCACCACCACCACCACCACCACCACTACTACTATCACCACCACCACCACCACCACCACCACCACCATTAACACGAACAACATCAACAACAACAACAACAACACTCCCCCCTCCTCAAACGAAATCCTTTTTGAAGCCTTTAGTTAGCCAACATTTTTCGAAATGGAAGCGAAACGGCAGCATTTCTATAAAGGAGTCGGTTTATGGTTTGTAATTCGCAAAGTAGGCAGTTTATGTACAACAGGTAAATCTTGTGTCAGTAAGTAATTCTCAACGGTCACTTGCAATCGTAAGTGCTGTCACACACACACACACACACACACACACACACACACACACACACACACACACATTCACTCACTCACGATGTCTATTTGAGCGAGCAAGGATGGACGACGATAAACATTTATTTATATCACGCAGTAGTGTACACATAAATAGATTCAATTACATGACCATTCCTGACCAGATATGTCCAGTTTAGTCCAGTTTTTATCAATTGATATAGTTAGATGGACAATATTGAGCTTCAGGGTGGCCGTAGGTAAAAATCCAGAGATTTATGCAATATCTACGTATGTCTTTCACTAATGTTATTAGCGAAATGTAATAAAAATACTAAATAGCGAACATAGGTAATAAATGACTCCGCTTCACTATTGAAAACTAACTTATTACGATGTGGAGCCGGCCAAGCGCGAAAGACTGACAGAATTATTGGAGCATGGGATTAAAATACCTTAATATATTTTGTGTGTAGGAAGGCGGCGAGCTGGCAGAAACATTAGTACGTCGGGCGAAATACTTAGCGGTATTTCGTCTACCGTTACGTTGTGAGTTCAAATTCCGCCGAGGTCGACTTATCCTTTCGGGGTCGATAAATTAAGTACCAGTAACGCATTGGGGTCGATGTAATCGATTTAATCCCTTTGTCTGTCCTTGTTTGTCCCCTCTTTGTTTAGCCCCTTGTGGGTAATAAAGAAATATATTTTATGTGCAGGCACATGGCCAAGTGGTTAGAGCAGCGGACTCGGGATCGCGGGTTCGAATCTCAGACCGGGCAGTGTGTGTTTATGAGCGAAACACCTAAGCTCCACGCGGCTCCGGCAGAAGGTAATGGCGAAATTCTGCTGACACTTTCGCCACAACTTTCTCTCACTCTTTCCTTCTGCATCTTGCAGCTCACCTGCGACGGACCGGCGTCCCGTCCAGGTGTGGAACCTATACGCCAAGGAAACCGGGAAACCGGCTCTTATGAGCCAGGCATGGCTTGAGAAGGAGCAAACAACAACAATATATTTTATACTGTATTTTCAGATTTTACGTTGTAAGTTCAAATCTCACCGAGTTTAGGTGTCTTTTGTCCTTCCGGTTTCAATAACACTGGTCAACAAAATTAAATGTATTATATTCATTTACTTGTTTCAGTCATTTGACTGTGGTCATGCTGGAGCACCGCCTTTAGTCGAGCAAATCAACCCCAGGACTTATTCTTTGTAAGCCTAGTACTCATTCTATCGGTCTCTTTTTCCGAACCGCTAAGTGACGGGGACGTAAACACACCAGCATCGGTTGTCAAGCGATGTTGGGGGCGGACAAACACAACACATAAACATACACACACACACACACACACACACACACACACACACACACACACACACACACACACACACACACACACACACACATATATATATATATACGACGGGCTTCCTTCAGTTTCTGACTACCAAATCCACTCACAAGGCTTTGGTCGACCCAAGGCTATAGTAGAAGACACTTGCCCAAGGTGCCACGCAGTGGGACTGAACCCGGAACCATGTGTTTCGTAAGCAAGCTACTTACCACACAGTCACCCCTACGCTCTATACTCATTATCAATGCAAGCCAACTTTTTAAGACTAATTGTTCATGCTGATTTCAAAATTTCACTCCAATTGTATGCAGCACGTATCAATTTTTCAGTAGATACATGCAAATATTTACATATTTGTATATATGAAATCATTAACGTAATAAATAAGGACATTATTTTTAGAAAGTAAATGAGTTTATTGAGTTAAAAATCATTAATATCATTCTACAATGAGTGAATACACACAAAAAAAATGGGTCAGGCAAAACAGACAAAGTTAGAACAACAGAGTTAGAAACATTGTGATTTGGATTTCCTGCGGTGTTCCTGATCTGGTTGATCACAGTAAAGTGTCCAACAGTAGTCGGCCAGCATATTGTCATTCCAGAAGCTTTGGTACCGTTTCTCCATAGCACCAATGTCCTGGGGAAATCTTTCACCATGTTCATCAGACACTGGTCCGAGGTCATCTGCGAAGAAATCCAAATGGGAGTACAAGAAGTGAACTTTCAGTGACATGCGACAACCCATTGCTGAGTAACATTTCAGAAAATTCTTGATGCCATCCTGGTAGTCCATTGTCTTCTTGTTGCCCAAGAAATGTTCACAGATCCAATTGAAAGTATTCCAGGCAAGCAGTTC
>NW_021836040.1:22500-25493 GCF_006345805.1 Octopus sinensis
CAACTTTTTTTTACCGGAGACGAACTAATGGAGGGCGTACAGCATTTACACAACTATTATGAGACAAATTCAACACAGACTGACGAGAAGGTGGTCTCCAGTAACATGGATCATGCAGCAGACATGATACTAATAAAAAATCTCCTTGCAGTTTGAACGAGTACAAAGCGGCTCTGTTGGAATTAATTTCTGTAGAACGTGTTATTATATTGGGTGTGAGTTATGTAAGTGTATACGTGTTATTTTATTGGGCAATGATTGTGCCGAGCATTTATTGTGTATTGTGGTGTTACATTATTGGGTGACGACGATAGAAATGTTTATTATTTGTAATAATTATACTAATCAGGCGGCAACCTGGCAGAATCGTTAGCGCGCCGGACAAAATACGTAACAGCATTCTGCCGGTCTTTACGCTCGGAGTTCAAATTCCGCTGAAATCGACTTTACTCTTTATTATTCCTGTGTTGATAAAACAAGTGCCAGTTGAGCACTGCGGTCGATGTAAAGGACTAGCCCTTTACTAGCCCCCAAATTTCAGGTTTTGTGACTATAGAGGAAAAGGTTGTTGGTAATATAAATGCGGTGGATTATGGCGACGAGCTAGCAGAAACGTTAGCACGCCGGGCGAAATGCGTAGCCGTATTTCGTCTGCCGTTACGTTCTGAGTTCAAATTCCGCCGAGGTCGACTTTGCCTTTTATCTTTTCGGGGTCGATTAAATAAGTACCAGTTACGCACTGGGGTCGATGTAATCGACTTAATCCGTTTGTCTGTCCTTGTTTGTCCCCTCTATGTTTAGCCTCCTGTGGGAATAAAGAAATATATATATAAATGTGGTGGATAGGCAAAAATCATTAGAGCGTCAGAAAAAAATGCCTATCAGTATTTCTTCCAGCTGTATAAGTTCTGAGTTCAAATCCAGCTCAAGCCAACTTTAGCTTTCGCCATTTCGGAATTACTAAAAAAGCGACAACAAAGTACCAGTTATGCTCTGGGTGCGAATAATCGTTTCTTCCATACGAATTTCTGGCCTTGTAATTACCCAAGAAACGAAGCATGCTACGAATAACTAAACACGGGGTATTACCTGCGCTTCTGTTTTTTTCTTGCTCATTTCGATGTCAGAACTACTCAAGGGAACTTCTAGTCATCTAAACGTACGAAAATAGGGCTATCGAAAGGGGACGCAGAGACGGGTTCATCGGTTGGGCGTGTGGGTGAATGTGGTACGCAGCTTGATTCTTTAGAGGTACAGAAGCTTATGTAGTATGATAGACAAGGTAGAGGAAAGAAACATTATATATCTCTTTTCTCTTACTCTTTTACTGGTTTCAGTCATTTGACTGCGGCCATGCTGGAGCACCACCTTTAGTCGAGTAAATTGACCTCAGGACTTATTCTTTGGAAGCCTGGTACTTATTCTATCGGTTTCTTTTGCCGGGCCGCTAAGTTACAGGGACGTAAACACACCAGCATCGGTTGTCAAGCGATGTTGGGGGGACAAAGACAAATATACAAACATACACACACGTACATATATACGACGGGCTTCTTTCAGTTTCCGTCTACCAAATCTACTCACAAGGCTTTGGTCGGCCCGAGGCTATAGTAGAAGGCACTTGCCCAAGGTGCCACGCAGTGGGACTGAACCCAGAACAATGTGGTTGGTAAGCAAGCTACTTGCCACACAGCCACTCCTGCGTCTATATATATATATAGTAAATAAATATATATATATATATATATATATAATATATATATTATATATTTGATATTTAACCCAACCCACGTTATTTCAGTTTCCTCTTCCTCTTATTTCTTGTGGAATATAATAAAGACGTGGTCAAAATTCAATCTGCACACTCACTTTATAAAGTGATTTTCTTTTTATAAGTGTGGAAAGATACATTATATATGTTGATGCAACGCCTGAAGAATGCAACGTTTAATATTTCTATCTTTTTCCAATTTCAATATAAGACATCGCTCAGAAGTCTTAGATTTTTCCCGTTTCATAATTTCATAAGCATACCTATCTCATGCGGCATCACAAGGGGACACACACACACCAAACGCACATACACAACCTAGAGACTTTAAAAGACTATTTGCAACACGTCACGTCATCAAAAAGAAAACGGTGTGCATATCAGCATAAGGTCATGCATGGTTATATTCTCAGAAAGTGCCAAAGGGACAGCAACATTGATAACCAGAATATTCGGGATATTAGCTCTCCCTTTGAAAGACATGTTGTTCCAATACAGGAGCAAGAAATAACAGCAAAATATCTGTTGCACGAGAAGGATAGGGATGTAGGCGGACCATTTCGAAATGACAGTTATAAGTAGGAGTTATGCACGAAAATATCATCAAAATAAAAGCTTCTTACGAGACACGCATAGTGTGAAAGCCGTAGGTAGAATAATAGCTAGAAGGTATTATATAGTATCACTCATAATAGGAAAAGAATACCTGTAGAATATCCGTGTGATTTGAAACAGATCAGGTGTAATAATTTGCGGGCAAGGGTAAAATTTTAAGAGCAGTTGTGGAAATTATAAAATATAATAATAAATACGCCCTTTTAAAGCCTAGCCAGGCTCATGGGCCCGGTTTCCCGGTTTCAATAGCATATGTTCCCCAGCGATGAGAGACATAAGCTCTCATCGCTACGTCAAAATAACCCGTGGGGTCGGATTGCTTGACCCATGCCAAGCCTCTCTTGAACAGCACAGTCTTCCTGGCATACATGATAATTTCTACATCTCTGTCGTTAATGCTAGTGAAGCCCCTAGCGAAAGAAAGCCCCTTAATCAGTAGTCTTTTGATATAGACGGGTAAAAATCGACGATATCAAATTGGGTGAATCTTGCCCTGTCTCTACCTTTGTTGGCGTCGAACCATGTATCACTTCGCACATCTATCTATCTATCTATCTATCTATCTATCTATCTATCTATCTATCTATCTATCTATCTATCTATCTAC
>NW_021836041.1:0-25615 GCF_006345805.1 Octopus sinensis
CCATCTACTCCAGCCCCACCCTGCCAAAGTATCTATAAAAGAGAATCACTGGCACCAAATATCAAGGTCAAGCCGGAGTAATGGCTAAGAAGAGAGACAAATTAGTGCAGTTCTGGGTCAGAATGTGATAAGACACAAAAATAAACAACAAGAATATTGCTATGGATGGAAAGGAGGAATGAGAGAGAATGAATTGTGCGGAAGACTTTTGATTTGTACAAAAGACATTGATGAAACTTCAAAAGAAAAAAAAAAAAAGGAAGATTGGTCTTTGACAGGTATTGATGGTTTTTGAAAATTAATAATGGAAGTAGTTAAGCTCTACTTAGTGTCTTGTAATATAAGGAATGGTTTCTTAATCCTCAATCTTCAATGAACTGGAGAGCACTAAGATGACCTTTCTTCTTTTTCAAGCTGTAAACTATGAATGTGGTAAAGAACCACAGATCGCCAGCCAATTGTTTAACACCTCATATATATATATATATATATAATATATATATATATATATACTCTTTACTCTTTTACTCTTTTTACTTGTTTCAGTCATTTGACTGCGGCATGCTGGAGCACCGCCTTTAGTCGAGCAAATCGACCCCGGGACTTATTCTTTGTAAGCCAGTACTTATTCTATCAGTCTCTTTTGCCGAACCGCTAAGTGACGGGGACATAACACACCAGCATCGGTTGTCAAGCAATGCTAGGGGGACAAACACAGACACACAACACCACACATACATATATATATATAATATATACGACAGGCTTCTTTCAGTTTCCGTCTACCAAATCCACTCACAAGGCATTGGTCGGCCCAGGGTTATAGCAGAAGACACTTGCCCAAGATGCCACACAGTGGGACTGAACCTGGAACCATGTGGTTGGTTAGCAAGCTACTTACCACACAGCCACTCCTGCGCCTATATATATATATATATATATATATATATTATATAAACTATAATATGTCAGGAGGTATGAGAGGTCAATCTAGTTGTCATCCTAAGGATTACAGCTGCTTCACAGCCTTCTTCATCATCATCGTTGTCATCGTCTAATGTCCGCTTTCCATGCTGGCATGGGTTGGATGGTTTGAGTGAGGACTGGTGAGCCAGATGCTGCACCAGGCTCAGTCTGATCTGGCAAAGTTTTTACAGTATTTTACATGAAAAAAGCACTTAGTATGCTCTGTAAAGTGGTTGGGCATTAGGAAGGACATCCAGGCTTGGAAACCATGCCAAAGCAGACCTTGTTGCTTGACACAGACCTCTGACCTCTCAGATCCTATCAAACTGTGCAACCCATTCCAGCATAGAACACATATGCTAAATAGTGATAATGTGTGTGTGTGTGTGTGTGTGTGTGTATGTCCACATGCATGTGTGCATATGTGTGTGTATCTATATATGATAAGATTCTTATCTGTCTTTGTCACTGCAAACTACTCACAAGGCTTTGGTCTACTTGAGGCTATAGCAGAAGAAATTTGTCCGTGGTACCATAGAATGAGACTGAACCTGGAATATTGGTTTGGAATTGAACTTCCTAACCACATAGCCATGCAGGAATCAAGATGAAGGAATAAATTTTTTACAATTTAGCAATAATCGACTAAAAACCATTAACTCTTTTGTTAACCATATTCCTCTTGAAATGCACTGATCTCAATCAATTTTTAAGATAATGAAGAATTTATTATGCTAGTGTTTGGAACATGAAATTTTGATGGTAGATTATAATTCAGATCACTTAATGTTTTTATTTCCGTATTTCTGTTGAAATCCATTTGTTTCATTCAATTTTGAAAATAACAATTTTCCTAAATAGTTTTGTTATTAAGGCGCAGGAGTGGCTGTGTGGTAAGTAGCTTGCTTGCGAACCACATAGTTCCAGGTTCAGTCCCACTGCATGGCACCTTGGGCAAGTGTCTTCTACTATAGCCTCTGGGCGACTAAAAGCTTTCTGAGTGGATTTGGTAGACGGAAACTGAAAGAAGCCCGTCGTATATATATCTATATCTATATCTATCTATCTATTTATATATATATATATATATATATATATATATAATATATATATATATGTATGTTTGTGTGTGCATAAGTTTGTGTGTCTGTGTTTGTTCCCCCAACATCGCTTGACAACCGATGCTGGTGTGTTTGCATCCCCGTAACTAGTGGAGAGATGAGTCGTAGCTATCTCTAGTGTCCATCAATGATGAGATCAAGGAAGGTTGAAATCACATGATCTGGTGGTCTCAGTGCTGGAGATGGTCGGAATTTATCTTCCTGCTAGCAATATAAACAAGAGTGCATTTTGCACCAAAAAGCCAATATGAGAGTTTCTCTCATGATATCTACCACAGTATAGTTTATTCTAACAGAACATCCATGTTTAAGTGGGGATAAATATTACCTTGCAGTATTAAGTCTGCCTTTGTCGCTAATAAATATTTTCTAAGAATCTATGTCTGTGGTATGTAGCTTGCTAACTAACCACATGGTTCCGGGTTCAGTTCCACTGCGTGGCATCTTGGGCAAGTGTCTTCTGCTATAGCCCCAGGCCGACCAATGCCTTGTGAGTGGATTTGGTAGACGGAAACTGAGAGAAGCCTGTCATATATATGTATATATATATATATGTATGTGTGTGTGTGTGTTTGTGTGTCTGTGTTTGTCCCCCTAGGATTGCTTGACAACCGATGCTGGTGTGTTTACGTCACTGTCACTTAGCGGTTCGGCAAAAGAGACCGATAGAATAAGTACTGGGCTTACAGAGAATAAGTCCCGGGGTCAATTTGCTCGACTAAAGGCGATGCTCCAGCATGGCCGCAGTCAAATGACTGAAACAAGTAAAAGAATAAAAGAATAAAGAATAAAAGAATATGACAGAATGTCCAGCAGAAATTTGAAACCTGAACTCTTGGCTCACTTGCCAGTTTAGATCCACAACAGAAAGGATATGACATCAAATGAGAAAAAATAAATATTGTGCCATGCACTGCACTTCAAAGAATTTCTTCAGATCTTATTTACAAGAGTTTACCTGGCATCATTCACATAAATGCACATCATTCATCAATCACTTTAGATATTTTGGCACTATATAATTATATTTATTTCAGCTTATAAATTTTTGCAAAAAAATTTATTTAAATAAAATCCATTTTATGCAAAATCAGATTTTAGAATTATCTTATTTTCACATCTCGTACCCCTCAGTTTCAATATTTATTACCAATTCTGGCTGATTATTAACGATTATTTTGTTATCATTCACTTTCGTTCACTGAACTGGCTTTCTGTTCGTCTGCCATTTTATGTTCAAAGATCAAAAGATCACCAATATCCAACTGTCTCATTATATCTGCATGAACCAATGAGGAGCAAGCTGTGTATGTGGCAGCAAGACATATTAGAAATAGCAGTTGAAATCTCCTTTAAATTACATGTTTGAAAAGAAGAGGTGTGGCCATGAGATAAGAAGCTTGCTTCCCAAATCCATGGTTCCGGGTTCAGTCCCACTGCATGGCATCTTGGGCAAGTGTCTTCTACTGTAGCCTTGGGAAGACCAAAGTCTTGTGAGAGGATTTGGTAGACCAAAACTGAAAGACGCTTGTTGTGTGTATAAATGTATATATCTATGTGTGTGTGTTTTTGTGTTTGTGTGTGTCCCCCACAACTGCTTGACAACCACTGTTGCTGTGTTTACACCCCTGCAGCTTAAAGGTTCAGCGAAAGAGGCCAATAAGATAAGTACTAGGCTATAAAAAAATAAAGTCTTGGGGTCGATTTGTCCAACTAAAACCTTTCAGGATGGTGACACAGCATGACCACAGTCAAATGTGTGTGTGTGTGTGTGCACAGTGTCCTCAACATCATTCTTTAACTTCATCCCTATCATCCTTTACCATTCCCTTTTCCATGCTTGCATGAGCCACATGGAATTATTTGCTATGGCGGTTTTTTCACAACCCAAATACCCACTCTCTGCTACCAACCCTCAATGCTTTCCAAGAAAGTTAATACGAGGGTGAGTCAGAAAGTAATGCCATTTTGTTTAGGACAGGTATAATTACCAACACAGGAACATGTATCATACATCAAAATGAAGTTGGTCCTCTGTGGATCACATCCCTACTTCTCACCATAGTCAGCATTTCTCTCTATAGCAATGTTCCACCTTCGAATGAGAGCATGTATCCCTGCCCCGTAAAATTCTGTTGACTGTTCTTTGAGCCACTTCTTCACTACAGTTTTCACTTCCTCATCACTGGAATAATGTTTGCCTCTTAAACCCTCTTACATGGGGCCGAAGAGATGATAGTCCAGTGACAAGGAAGTGAAAACTTCCCTGCCCTGTAAAATTCTGTTGACTGCTCTTTGAGCCACTTCTTCACTACAGTTCTCACTTCCTCATCTCTTCGGCCCCATGAAAGAGGGTTTGAAAGGCAAACATTATTCCAGTGATGAGGAAGTGAGTGAAGAAGTGGCTCAAAGAGCAGTCAACAGAGTTTTACGGGGCAGGGAAGTTTTCACTTCCTTATCACTGGCCTATCATCTCTTCGGCCCCATGTAAGAGGGTTTGAGAGGCAAACATTATTCCAGTGAAGAAGTGGCTCAAAGAGCAGCCAACAGAATTTTACGGGGCAGGGATACATGCTCTCATTCGAAGGTGGAACATTGCTATTGAGAGAAACGGTGACTATGTTGAGAAGTAGGGATATGATCCACAGAGGACCAGCTTCATTTTGATGTATGATACATGTTCCTGTGTTGGTAATTATACCTGTCCTAAACAAAATGGCATTACTTTTTGACTCACCCTCATATTTTACCCACAACAGACATGTTTCCACAGAAAGCTGGTGACAAACAACTTTGCCTGTACGACAAGAGTACATGCACATGTATACACACGTGACAGGGTTTTGTCTGACAGGGGCTATAGTAGAAGACACTTGCTTGAGGTGTTGTGCAGGGGACCTGAACCTAAGATCATGTAATTTCAAAGAAAACTTCTTAACCCACACAGCCACACCTACACCTAGACCTAGACACACACACACACACACGTGCGTATATCACTTCAGACCTCACGACTGACATAAAGTGAATTTCCATCAGTAACCGTCATTGCTAAAACAAAATCCAATATCACTAGGCAGGTCCAACACCAACGCCAGTGCAAACACAGACAATGCCTGACCAAACACCACTGCCAACACCACCCTCACCACCACCACCAATACCAACAACAACAACAACATCATCATCATCATCATCATCATCATCATCATCATCATCATCATCATCATCATCATCAGCAGCAGCAGCAGCAGCAGCAGCAGCAGCAGCAGCAGCGTTGGCCATCAACAAGTTATGAGTCGGATCCATTAACAACCTATAACTTATATAATATAATCAGTCTTCATAGAAAGCTAAATAGTGCGGAAGAAGAAATAAAAGCGGAATGAGAGACAGAGAGAGGGAGAGGGAGGGAGGGAGGGAGGGAGAGAAAGGAGAGAGCTAAAGAAGGAGAGAGAGAGAGAGGTGGGAGGGGGAGAGGGAGAGAGAAAGGGTGAGAGGTGAATGGAAAAATTGAAGAGTGTATGTGATGGGCAGACAACTGAGGGCAGAGGCTAGGTAAACCTATTGAAAAGAAATCTCTCACCGTTTCAATGTAAAGTGTGAATTCTATGTTGTTGTTGTTGTTGTTGCTCCAACAATCGGCCACTGTCGTCGCCCTCCTCCTCCTACTCCCACCTACCCTTCTAGTTTTTCAATATTTATTTCATTTATTTATTTATTTATTTGTTTATTCATTCGCTAGTTTAGAAAAAGTCGGTGTGAATAGGTGAGTTGGGGGGGGTTGATTTATTGGTGGCTACGCACACACACACACTATGTTGAGCATACACACACAAATACATGCACACACACACACAGAGGGTCAAATACACATAATCACACATGCATTTATACACACACATATTGTATATATATATATGTAAACGTGTGTGTATATGTATGTGCATATATATACACACACACACATATATATATATACAAAAAGACACATATACACACACACATATACATACAAACACACATGCACATATACACACACATATTCATACAAACACACATACACATATACACACACACATACACATATATATAAACACATACATATATATATATATATACATACACACACATTGTATGTATATGTGTGTGTATGTATATATGTATATATATATACACACACACATATACACATATATAGACACACATACACACACACATATATGTATATACATACACACACGTCCTCATTCATACACTCATACAAAAATACTGGTAAATATTTACACACACACACTATACAATCACCTATCTGTCTGTCTTTCTTTCTGTATATCGCACACACAAACACACACACACACACACATTATAAAGCGTATTTTAGAATTGGTCAAAGAAAAGAGAAAGACCACGGAGGTGGACGTTGAGGGGGGTGTAGTATATTAAAAATCAACTAAAGAATTTCGATGTTTGGACATTTTGCTTCAAGTCTCAATAAATTCTAAAGAATTATTCTAAAAGAGACTTTTCACCATTATTTCCATAGACTGTATTGTGCCTAGGAAGTGGAAACTATTGCCATTTCCATAGACCCTTATTGTCTTCAGAGTCGCTGAGTCCCAGACTCACTTTGATCAGACGTAATTCTGGCTCTAAACATCCTGTCTTTTTATTAAAATATTCAACAGCTTTTTCTGGTGTATCTGTCTTTTATTTATGACAAAGGGGTGTGATATAATCCTTTCTATACCATAACCTGCCTGAAACTGTTCCCTTGGTTCTATGATACAAAATCTCTATTTCAAAATTATCTAAATTAAAACCCTTCCATCAAAATTAGATGTAATTTAAATTTCAGACACTAGCTTAATAATCATAATAGCTGTTTTACCGAATTCTTCATTATCTTCAAAACTGGAACAAAGGCAGTATATTTTAACATAAATATGGGTTCCTAACAAAACAACGCACACCAGATAATCCCAAGTTATATAATGCAAATTCCCCGTTTTAAAATTATCTACATTCAAGCCTTATCAAAATTTCACATTAATTTAAATTCCAAATACCAGCTTAAACTGACAGTTAATTTACTAAATTTTTCATTATTTTCCTAAATTAATTGCAACAAAGTCAGTGTATTTTAACATAAATTTGGTAACAAAAAGATTAGAGATTTGGCTGCTATTTCTAACATGATAAATGACCATACAGTAGCTCTGCCTCCTTGGCTCAATAAGGCCTCTTCAATGACCCAATAAGGCCCTTTAGTAACTCAATAAGGCTCTTTTAAAGGCTCACTAAGGCCTCTTCAATGGCCAAATAAGGCCCTTTAGTAACTCAATAAGGCTCTTTTAAAGGCTCACTAAGGCCTCTTCAATGGCCAAATAAGGCCCTTTAGTAACTCAATAAGGCTCTTTTAAAGGCTCAATAAGGCCTCTTCAATGACCCAATAAGACCCTTTAGTAACTCAAAAAGGCTCTTTTAAATGCTCAATAAGGCCTCTTCAATGGCCAAATAAGGCCCTTTTAATAGCTCAATAAGGCCCTTTTAATGGCTCAATAAGGCACCCCACCCCCTGTCACTATTGATTCGGTAAGGTTTCCTCAATGACTTAATGAATATTGGTGATAAGGAGAAGGCGCTAGTAGACACAGCTGCCAAAGATCCGTTAAATCAAAATGAAGTGTCTCAGAAAAATAAAGAATATATCATTTAATGTGTTTCTTGATGTTATGTGTCTTGAAATTCAATGGAACGATCACAGTTGGATTGGCTGTGATCATAGATCTACTCAACTGCAGCCGACCTAAGGCTGGAAAACAACCTTTTGCTTTTCTATCTAGTCAGGTATAGCTTAGCTGTCACTCATAAATGCAAATGACCTAGTTGCTTGTGTCATCCTTACACTGAGTGTTTTAGGTACCTCTGTTGCCAAGGTAGACATACACACCCTGTTAGCTCTCTCTCACCTTTGACCCACCAGAATATAGAAGATGTCACTACAGGAGAGAGGGAGGGAGGGAAGGAGGGAGAGAGTTGTATCAGCACTGAAGTTATTTGTGACATTCTGTTGATTGAAAATATAGATAGTACACATAGAGGTGTGGCTGAGTGGGAAGTTTGTTTCCCAACCATATGGTTCCAGGTTCAATCCCACTGCATGGCTCACCTTGGGCAAGAGTTTTCTATTATAGTCAACCAAAGCTTTGTGAGTGAATTTAGGGGGCAATGAGCCTCAGGTAGGCTATGACCTAGACCTTTGACATTATGTCATGCTTGAGAAGAAGACCCATCAAGCACTCACTACACTCTCGGAGTGGTCGGCATTAGGAAGGGCATCCAGCCATAGAATACCATGCCAAATCAGACTGGAGTCTGGTACAGCCTTCCAGCATGCTAGTCATGGTCAAACTGTCCAAACAATTTGGTAGATGGAAACTGAAAAAAGCTCGCCGTATATATGTATATATATATGTGTGTGTGTGTGTGTGTGTGTGTGTGTATGTATATGTTTGTCCCCACCCCCAACATCACTTCGCAACTGATGCTGGTGTGTTTACGTCCCTGTAACTTAGCAGTTCAGCAAAAGAGACCGATAGAATAAGTACTAGGCTTACAAAGAATAAGTCCTGGGGTCGATTTGATTGACTAAAGGTGGAGCTCCAGCATGGCCACAGTCAAATGACTGAAACAAGTAAAAGAGTAAAACAGAGTTAACTCTTACCCCGAAATTGCTGGCACTGTGCCAAAATTTGAAACCATTATCATTACTATCGTTGTTGTTGTTGTTGTTATTCTACCAAGGTCAGTTTTATCTTTCTTCTCCCTAAGCTTGATAAAATAAAACACTAATCAAATACCGGAATGAGTTTCGTTGACTAAACACCCTTCCAGAAATTTCAGCCCTTTTACCTAATATCTCTTCCTTGAGTGGCCCTGGTTGAAGGTTTCCTTGCATCAGAAGAACCCCTTTATTCTTGTAATCACATATTTTGTATTCTATGTTTACTTCTCAGAATTTCTTCCCGCTTTTTTCCTCACTTACCATTTTCTAAATCACCCCCCAGACATACACACACAAATCGGAATTTATCCTTGTAATGTTCCCCTCCCAACTCATCAGGTTCCTCTGTTGCAAATCGGAGAAAATAAAACTGTTGCTGTTATTTATCCATATTTATTATTTATTATTTTATTTATTTGTTCTTGCAGTGAAAATCAAAACAATTGGTAAATTCTACATAGCCAATGGTGGTTTAGCAAATCCTTACAAGATCGACCATTTGCATCTGCACTGGGGCGTCAAAAACAACAATGGAACTGAACACTACATTAATTCGCAATCGTTTACAATGGAGGTTAGTAAAATATATATTAACCCTTTAGTATTTAAACCAGCCATATCCGGCCAAAATAGCTAATCTGTTTTATGTTCAAACTGACCAGATCCAGGCCCTCACACCTACCCTACAATGTTTTTCTACATTAAGTAATTACACCATCAAGATCTTGAAGATATGAGATAATGCATGATTAATTCAAATCAATGGGAATCAATAGGCATTATGTTTGATAGAATAATCTGAACATTAAAGGGTTAAAGACCAAATCTGTTCCATAAACATCATCAACTTATAATAATTCTGCTTGTCCGTGTGTTACTTGACGGATAGAAAGCCAGGTAGACAGACAGGTAGGTAATTGGAGGTGATTTCACTTTCTGTAGCTGTAGGTACCACAGCAGTGTGCCCACCACGTTTGGGACAGTGTTGTTAATACACACACAGATATCTATTTCTTTACTACCCACAAGGGGCTAAACACAGAGGGGACGAACAAGGACAGACAAACGAATTAAGTCGATTATATCAACCCCAGTGCGTGACTGGTACTTATTTAATCGACCCCGGAAGGATGAAAGGCAAAGTCGACCGTGGCGGAATTTGAACTCCGAACGTAGCGGCAGATGAAATACTGCTAAGCATTTCGCCCGGCATGCTAATGTTTCTGCCAGCTCGCTGCCTCTCTACACACACAGATATCCTGGATCACAACCAGAGAAGGATGACACTCGACTGGCACCCCGTCATTAAAAAGGACACAAACACACAAATACACACATATGAGACAAGCTTTTGTTCTGACTCTACTAATCAACTACTCATTAATTTCATTTATTTAATTTTCCAGCTGCACATTGTTTCGTATGATGTGAAAAAATATGACACCGTTCAGAAAGCCGCCTCACAACCCATGGGTTTGGCTGTACTCGGAGTCCTGTTCAAGGTAACAAAGATTTTATTTCTCCCACACCTGTTCTTGTTTTTCAGTTTACTCCTTCATCTCTTCGAATATCTTACATTACTGCATCTCTAATCTAAGAAGTTTTATGGAACTTCTTTCCATAAATTCACAACACATCATATACAAGAATTACTTTCATATCTTCACAAATGTATGCCTTTAAACTAGCAGCCAAATATGAAGAATCAACATTCAACCTTTTTACACCTATACACACACACACACATACACACATATATATATATATATATACATACACAAACACAGTCACATATCTACATATGTATATTCTCATCCAAAATGGTGATGAATGCCAAAGTTCCCATGTGATACACTTGAACAATTGTAACAATCTCACTTCACATGAAACCAATGGTAGCCTTGTTAACCCACAAACAATGAAAAGCTATCCATGAATGCAGTGCTGGATGGTCATTTTCATTTCTCAACATAAGCACATGTGTATGTACACATGTGTGTGTCTGTGTGTGTGTGTGTGTGTGTGTGGCAGGCTTCTTCCAGTTTCTATCAAGCAAATCTATTCACAAGGCATTGGTCAGCTCTATAGAAGTGCTGTGCAGAGAGATCGAAGCCAAAACTGCTTGGGTGGGAGCCAAACTTCTTCAGCGTACAACCATGCCTGCACCTTATATGTAAGACATACCGATGATGATGATGGTGATGGTGGTGATGATAACGATGATGATGATGACGGTGATGCTGAAACTAAGAATAAATAGAAAGTGAGGCTCTCGTTATATTCAATAGCAGTCACTAATGAACTGCAGCTGAAAAGAACGACTTATAAAACCCCCAAAGAAATTTAATTGACCTAACGAGATCGTTGACATGCAACACATCTTAAATGAAATTTCTTGCATTTTTTTTTCCCTTCTTTCTGATGGAAAGAACTTTTAGTTTTAGTTTCTCTTTTAACATTTTGTTGTTGTTGTTGTTGTTATCGTTGTTGTTGTTGTTGTTTCTTAACTTTACTTCATCTCCTTGACTATGTTTTCTTCCTTTTCAAACCTTTGTTTGCTTGTTGTTGTTGTTGTTGTTGTTGCTGTTGTTATTTTGGTTGCCTTTGTTTCCTTTTTTTTCCCCAACTTTTTACTCCTCCTCCTCCTCCTCCTCTCCACCTCCCCCACATTTCATCCCCCACTTAGTCCAAACACCTTCTTCCTCCTCTTCTTCGCCTTATTCCACCTCAACCTCCATTTCATGAATGAAAAAGTTTTCTTTCTCTTTCCCAAAGTTACAGAATTGAAAGAGAAAAAATGCAATAAAGTAACTTTTTTTCTAGTGATGACAATGAATGACGATGATGACGATGATGACGATGACAATAACGATGATGATGATGACAATGATAACGATAATGATGATCATGAAGACAATGATGATGATGATGATAATAACGATGATAATGATGATGATGACGATGATGATGAGGATGATGATGATGACGATAACGATGATGATGATGACAATAATGATGATCATGAAGACAATGATGATGATGATGATGATGATGATGATAATAATGATGATGATGATGACGATGATGAGGACGATGATGATGATGATGATTGATTACAATGGTGGTAGTGATGATAGTGTAGATGATGTTGTTGTTGGTGGTGGTTGTGATGATGATGATGGTGGTGGTAGCAGCAATGCAAGTAATGGTGATGTTAGTAGAAACAACATTAAAATCATGGAAATGGAGAGAGAGAGAGAGAGAGAGAGAGAGAAAGAAAGAGAGAAAGGGGGAGGGAGCAGAAGTGATGACAGTGGCGGGGGGTGGCGGTGGTGGTTGTTGGTATAAAAATGTGTGGTCGGTCATGTTGAAAATATCAAAACATTTTTTTTTTGTTTTTCTCTCTTGTGTCTTTTGTAATTTAAAAATTTTAAGATCATATAAAAAAACCCAAAAAACATCTTTGATATAATAAAAAAAAAAAAATAATACAAAAAATGACCTTAAAAAAAAAGTTATCAATAAATATATAATAAGTAAAAGTAAGAAAAAGTTTTGCAAACTGTAAATATGTCTTGAAAGATTTTGAAGATCAACAGAGTCTTTCATCTCTCTCTCTCCTCTGGGGTCATTAACAAAGGTTAGACCGAAAACATCCCTCCCCCAAAATCTGTGGTTTTTTGTTAAATTAAGAACTCATCAACAGAATTGATAGAGAAGTGAATAAAATGACTTATGTTGTTCACTTGGAGTGCTTTAATTTCTGGGTTCAAATTACAGTGAGGTCAGCTTTCACTTTCCTGCTCCTTGGTTTGATAGAATTTATGTACCTATTTCTTTATTGCCCACAAGGGGCTAAACACAGAGGGGACAAACAAGGACAGACATAGGTATTAAGTCGATAACATCGACCACAGTGCGTAACTGGTACTTAATTTATCGACCCCGAAAGGATGAAAGGCAAAGTCGACCTCGGCGGAATTTGAACTCACAACGTAATGGCAGATGAAATACCTATTTCTTTATTACCCACAAGGGGCTAAACATAGAGGGGACAAACAAGGGCAGACATAGGCATTAAGTCGATTACATCGACCCCAGTGCGTTACTGGTACTTAATTTATCGACCCCGAAAGGATGAAAGGCAAAGTCGACCTCGGCAGAATTTGAACTCACAACATAACGCAGACGAAATACCGCTAAGCATTTTGCCCGGCGTGCTAACGTTTCTACCAACTCACCGCCTTACTAGAATTTATGTACCAAGAAAATAATGGGACTCATCTAAATCTTTCGCTTCTAAACTGGCGGATTCCAGCCAAAATATTCCATATGTCTAGGGAGGGTCATTATGCCAGTATAATACACACACACACACTGGTTCAAATTCATTCCTGAAACTGGTCAGGTCCAGCCTCTCACACATACCAATCAATGTCATTCTAAAAATAATCAATCACATCATCAAAATCTTGAAGCTATGGGATAATTGCATGGCTAATTAAAAACAATATGAATAAATGAACATTAAATTTGACAAAATAATCTGAACACTAAAGAATTAAAGGATTAATTAATCTCTTCAGAGATTATGGAGAGGAAACTTAGGGCAAACTTTGGACTGTAACAGATCTAAATAAATGGTTAAGCATCGTGGCCATATGTACATTAATACCAGACTTTGTGTGTTTGTGTTATTGTTTTCTCGTCTTGGCACCGTGCGGTAGTTGTAAGCAAGTGTCACCAACATACAAGTGGTGTCCTTTCTTTACAATAATCTATGAAAACATGTCTGGTCACGGGAAGTTGTCACTCAACATGGAAACAGGTGGCGGGTTGGTGACAGGAAGAGCACCTGGTCACTGCGAATTCACTTTGAGCAAATTCCATCCAACCCATGCAAGCATGGAAACATGGAAGTAAAAATGATGATGATGATGATGATGATGATATACCTTTGGATTCAATTCTTTATTTTTCCATTTCGTTTTTTTAGGAGTCAGATATTGATAATCCTGCGCTGAACCTGATTGTTGACAACCTTGAAGCCATGCAGCAACCTGGTGAGTGGATGAAGTGTTTAACCCTTTAGCATTTAAACCGGCCATATCCGGCCAAAAGTATTCTGCCTGTTTTACGTTCAAACTGACCAGATCCAGGCTCTCACACCTACCCTACAATGTTATTCTACATTAAGTAATTGCACCATCAAGATCTTGAAGATATGAGATAATGCATGATTAATTCAAATCAATGTGAATCAATAAGCATTATGTTTGATAGAATAATCTGAACACTAAAGGGTTAAACAAATCCTTTTTTTCTCTTACAGCAAACATCATTGTCTAGGTGTAAGTGAGAATGTATCTGTGCGTCTATTTGAAAGAATCTACATCTCTATGTGTGTGCGTGTGTGTGTGTGTATTTATGTAAAATGGATCCCTTATCCAAAGAGAATGTACATAATTTGTTATTTAACCACAGGACATCCAAAAGTAAATCTGGAGGCGAAATCGCTGAGGATGTTTCTACCACAAGACATTTCAAGATATTATCGATACAATGGTTCCTTGACGACCCCTGCATGCTACGAATCAGTAATTTGGACAATATTTGAGGAATACAACTTTATATCGAAGAAACAAGTAAGTTTTATTCAGTTCATTTTCTTACTTTTAAACATTAAGAATTGCAAATGGATGATTCCGACACATACACTATTACTCTTTTACTCTTTTACTTGTTTCAGTCATTTGACTGCGGCCATGCTGGAGCACCGCATTTTAGTCGAGCAAATCGACCCCCAGGACTTATTCTTTGTAAGCCTAGTACTTATTCGATCGGTCTCTTTTGCCGAACCGCTAAGTTACGGGGACGTAAACACACCAGCATTGGTTGTCAAGGGATGTTGGGGGAACAAACACAGACACACACACACACATATATACATATGCTCTTTTACTCTTTTACTTGTTTCAGTCATTTGACTGTGGCCATGCTGGAGCATCGCCTATAGTCGAGCAACTCGACCCCGGGACTTATTCTTTTGTAAGTCTAGTACTTATTCAATCGGTCTCTTTTGCCGAACCGCTAAGTTACAGGGACATAAACACAACAGCATCAGTTGTCAAGCAATGCTAGGGGGCCAAACACAGACACATACATATATATACATATATACAACAGGCTTCTTTCAGTTTCCGTCTACCAAATCCACTCACAAGGCTTTGGTCGGCCCGAGGCTATAGAAGAAGACACTTGCCCAAGGTTCCATGCAGTGGGACTGAACCCAGAACTATGTGGTTGGTAAGCAAGCTACTTACCACAGAGCGACTCCTGTGCCTATATATATATATTATTAATTGAAGTGTACAGCATTATATATCCATTATGACTGATCTTACCTGTCAGTTTCACACTGGAAGTTCAAAGGAGTGTTAGATAACAGTCTGATTGCCTGCTCTGAAGAGCGCAGGGTTACATAATCAGACTGTTACCTACCACTCCATTGAACCCCTAGTGCAATAGTTCATGAACTATTCTATAGATATTTAGGCGTGGGAGTGGCTGTGTGGTAAGTAGCTTGCTGACCAACCACATGGTTCTGGGTTCAGTCCCACTGTGTGGCATCTTGGGCAAGTGTCTTCTGCTATAGCCCCGGGCTGACCAATGCTTTGTGAGTGGATTTGGTAGACGGAAACTGAAAGAAGCCTGTCATATATATGTATATATATATATATGTGTATGTGTGTGTATATGTTTGTGAGTCTGTGTTTGTCCCCCTAGCATTGCTTGACAACTGATGCTGGTGTGTTTACGTCCCCATCACTTAGTGGTTCAGCAAAAGAGACCGATAGAATAAGTACTGGGCTTACAAAGAATAAGTCCCGGGGTCGATTTGCTCGACTAAAAGCGGTGCTCCGGCATGGCCGCAGTCAAATGACTGAAACAAGTAAAAGAGTAAAGAGTAAAGAGTATATTGATTGGATGTATATACCTGACCGAAATATGAAAAAATAAGTGGAAAACCTTTTACTTCCTTTGCAAAAATTTTGCTTATTTTAATTTTCGTTTCTCTTGAAGATGCAGAAAATACGTGACCTGTTTTATGTCTACGATGCTGCAGAGGAACAGGAAAGATTAAACAGAGCAAAGAATAACGGCACTGAATCAACTACAGAAACCCCAAGTGCTACTCTTGCAGGAGAGGGTAACACAACAGACATTAATGATTTGTTTCGGAAATACAGATTCGAAATGGTGAACAACTTCAGACCAGTTCAAGATCTAAATGACCGTACTGTCCTACGCAGCTTTAAAGAGCTCAGAAAACAATCACCAATAAAAACTAATCCGGGAAATAGTACAACCAGTATCAATGCTCTAGTTCACCCTTGGGTTACATTCTTTCTGTTATTCCTCTATCTGTGGGCCTTGGTGTGAATTCAAAGAAGATGGAAGAAGAATCAGTGAAGATAAATAAACAAATGTGGGTTTCGTTGTTTACTGCTGAATTCGGAAAAAACTTAGGAAGAATTAAGATGTTTCTTTTTAACTAAAAAAAAAAAAAATTTCTCACTAACAAACTGCCCTCACGTCTCTTCTTTCACTAACATATATTACATATATATATGTGTATATAAATTTATACCTACACACATACATACATACATATATATATGTATACACATATGTATGTATGTGTGTGTGTGTGAGTATGTATAAATTTATATATATGTAAATATGTATATATTGCATATGTAAATATATATAATATATGCATATGTAAATATTATATATATATGTATATATGTAAATATATATATATGCATATGTAATATATATATATATGCATATGTAAATATATATATATATATATATGCATATATGTATATATATATGTATATATATATATATATATATATATATATATATATATATATATATATAGATATATAGATATATATATATATATATGTTATATATATATATATATATATACATATATATTTATATATGCATATAGAAATATATACATATATATATGTGCATATGTAAAGATGTATATATATATATGTGCATATGTGAAAATATATATATATATGCATATGTATATGTAAATATACATATGTATGCACATAATTACGCATATGTATAGTTATGTAAGTATATATGTGTGTGTGTGTGTGTGTGTGTGTGTGTGTGTATCTCACTATATATAATCATGTGTGTATGTATGTCTATATGTGTGTGTGTGTGTGTACATAGTCACACACACAACCACAAATACCGATTAATACGTAAGTGGATGTTGGCACGTATGTGTATGATACATCATGTGCAATGATTTCAAAAGGCAATTTTATAAAACTATATCTTCAAATAATAACAATACTAATACTACTACTACTACTACTACTACTACTAATAATAAATAATAATTAATAACATTACAAGACATAGGTATTAAAAGAAGGACCAGCTGGGGACATTCAATAAGAATGAAATAGAATGTCTACATGAATATTTTAAGCTGAAAAAATTAACATGATAATACTGAGACCGGTTTTTATAAGGAAATAAACATGAAGTAGTGGAAGACATTGGTGGAGCAGGCATGGTTGTTTGGCTATGAAGATTGCTGGTCAATCACATGCTTCCAAGTTCAGTCCCAAGCAACTTGACATTTATTATAGCCCTGGACTGACTGAGACCTTTAACCCTTTAGTGTTCAGATTATTCTCTCAAATGTGATGTTTGTTTAACTATATTGTTTTGAATTAATCATGCATTATCTTGTAGTTTAGAGATTTCAGTGATGTGGTTTTTTTAGTTTTAGAATGACATGGTAGGGCTGAGGTGAGAGGTGAGATCTGGTCAGTTTCAATATAAAACAGGTTAAATATTTTGGCCAGATATGGCCGGTTTGAATAAGAGAGAATCTAGACCAGTGGTTTTCAACCAGGGTTCCGCCAGTACAGTCCAGGGGTTCCGCAAGAAGTTACAAAACTGCTAAAATCGGCAGTAATTTTTAATTCTCCTGTGCAGATGTGTGTGCATAAGACTATTAAATTATTGCACAGGGGTTCCTCGAGCCAGTGGAATGTTTCCTTGGGGGTTCCGCTTCAGCAAAAAGTTTGAAAAGCACTGATCTAGATGATAGGAACTGTGTGCAAGCCAATCACATGTGTGTGTGTGTGTGTGGGTGTGTGTGAGGCTTCTTTCTCTTTGCACGGACCAAATCCACCCACAAGGCCTGGATCAATCTGGGGCTTCAGTAGAAGACACTTGCACAAGGTGCCATACAGTGAGATTGAACCTGGAACCACTTGGTTGGGAAGTAAATTTCTTATAGACATATATATATGTATGTAATTATAATATATAGACATATACACATATATATATATACTAGCTGAATAGCCCATTGTTGCCATGTGATTTTTACAGTAGAATATCATACATAAATCTATGTTTATTCCATGTTAGACCATGCCTTCCCCAACAGATAGGCCTCTTCATCAGAACAGATTTGTGCAATTTTTCACAAAAAATCTTCATTGAGGATTTTTTTTACCTTTTTAAATTATTTACACATCTGGTAGATTGTTTCATATGACGCTATTCATTAAAACTTATTAAAACTTCAAAAGTTCTTACAACTTTAGCCATAGTAATGCTTTGCTTTCAATCATTTAATAAAATTTCCTCCTCCTAATGATTTTGCTTTCATTTCGTGATAGACATGCAGAAAATGCCAGCTTCCAAATCCTGTTTTCAGATTAGGTAAAATTGATTAAACTTTAAACCCCGGTAACATTTTTCTGCAATTTTTCTAGAACAAATAAATAACAAAATCAGATTTGACATGGAAAATTATTTCAATATACCAAATCTGAAAATTTCAATGTAATTTTAAAATCTCACAAAATGTGACAGCAACAGGGAAAACCCTACAAAAGTAGAGAGAAAAACAAATATAGGACGTGAAACACATACACATACACACATTTACAAATGTATACACAGGTAATCATGAGTTTAAAATGGTGTATAGTAGACATGTATGTACGTATGTATATATAAATGCATATATGTGTGTGTGTGTGTGTTTCTTTGTAATGGATAGCAGAAAAGCTACTTACTCCTTCTCTCTTTAAAACTACATATTCCTCACACCCACCTTTCTTTTCTTCCCTAGATGTTTTAAAAGTTATGTGCATGTGTGAATGAGTAGTATACGTATGTGTGTGCACTCGTGTGTGTATGCTGGTATCTATGTATTTACGAAAGACCATATGCAGCATAACGTGTTAATCCATGAATGACAGCTGTATTAACATTCCCATCCCACTTCCACTCCATATGTGTCACACAAAGCTGTTCTCCTCTTCCCTGATATCAGCCACACTCACTATGCCACCACATTTCCCTCACACTAACACTCTTTGCACCCTTTTCAATTTATCAAATAATAGCCCAGTCCCAATAGGGGGCCCATTATAGATTTTTATTGAAATTCAATTAGCCTACACTTGAACTGGATGTTAGTTTAACGTTTATGCAAAGTTTTGTCAAGATTGGTTCACTTGCGTAGGCATCAAGATGGTAACTGACAGATCAACAGGTAGAAATTGCCATCTATGTATAAGATATATATATTATAGACATATATATATATATTATAGATTTTATATACATTTTCCAGACGTATATATATATATATATAAATACCTAAATGTTAGATAGACCTATATAGATATCTGTGTATGTATATATATATAATATATATATATTATATATATATATATATATATTATATATATATATGCATATATATATTATAGACTTATATATACATTTTCTAGACATATATATAGATATATATATATATACTACCTAAATGTTAGATAGATTTTATAGATATCTATGTATGAGTGTATATTATATATATATATATTACATAGACGTATTTATATACATATATATATATATATATATATATATATATATATACACACATACCTAAAAGTTAGATAGATTTATACAGATATCTATGTATGTGTATATATATATATATTACATAGACGTATTTATAGACATATACACATATATATATATGTATATATATATTATAATATATGTATGCATATATATATATGTATATATATTATATATATATATATATAAATGTATGCATATATATATATATATATATATATATATATATATAATATTATGTATGTATCTACTATATAAGCAATATATATATATTGTATATATATATATTATATAGGCATATATATATATATATATTATATATATATATATATATATATATATAGTATATAGACAACAAAACACACATGCACAAGGTGGTGCTGAAAAGTTCTTGGCTTTAAGGGCATCACAAAAACACCTGATTAAAGGCCCAAACTTTTTACAGGTCCTAGGACGACTGAAGGACCGATGCAATAAGTGCGTGAATCTGAGAGGGGAATATGTTGAATAAAATCCTAATTAACAGACCCTCCTGTATTTTCTCTTACCCAAAGCCAGGACCTCTTCAGCAGCCCTTCATGTGTTTATGTGTGTGTGTGTGTATGTGTGTGTGTGCAGAGAGAGATGGAAGGTTTACATATTTATAAGTACTGTTTTTCTTCAACCTTTCCTATCAAAGACTTTGGGTGAACATATTCACACGTGTTTATGGCAAGAAAATAAAATGCGGAAAAGAACAATGAATATGAAAAAAATTTTTGGTCTTTAGTCTCACAGTTTAAATAAATAAACTTTGTTGTATTTCAAAAAATCTTTGGTCTTCATTTTCACTTCTATATTCTGTGCGGGTGGCACGTAAAAAGCACCCACTACACTCGTGGAGTGGTTGGCGTTAGGAAGGGCATCCAGCCGTAGAAACACTGCCAGATCAGACTGGGGCCTGATGCAGCCTTCTGGCTTCACAGACCCCAGTTAAACCGTCCAACCCATGCTAGCATGGAAAACGGACGTTAAACGATGATGATGATGATGATGATGATTCTCAGCTGAAGAATGAGAAAAGACTAACTTGTTGAAGCGTGTACATGTGATGACAATATGGAAGATATTAAGCCAGCCATTCAAAAACAAACAAAGGCACCACCTTCACTTCGACATTTACTCTTTACTCTCTCTCTCTCTCTCTCTCTCTCTCTCTCTCTCTCTCTCTTTACTTGTTTCAGTCATTTGACTGTGGCCATGCTGGAGCAACGCCTATAGTCGAGCAAATCGACCCCCAGGACTTATTCTTTGTAAGCCTAGTACTTATTCTATCGGACACTTTTGCCGAACCGCTAAGTTACGGGGACGTAAACACACCAGCATCGGTTATCAAGCGATGTTGGGGGGACAAACACAGACACACAAACATACACACACATATATATATACATATATACGATGGGCTTCTTTCAGTTTCTGTCTACCAAATTCACTCACAAGGCTTTGGTCGGCCCAAGGCTATAGTAGAAGACACTTGCCCAAGTTGCCACGTAGTGGGACTGAACCTGGAACCATGTGGTTGGTAAGCAAGCTACTTACCACACAGCCACTCCTACGCCTATTTATTTATTAGGAATATGATGTAGAAATCTTTGTCGCTTGAAACTGCAACCATTTCATTGACACACAACATATAAAATTGCTGCATCGCAAAACTTCAATGCATGATCGCAGATCGAAACACTAGGCATACAAGTATGGGTTTCTTTCAGTTTTCATCTACAAAATTCATTCACAAAGAAGCTTTGATCAGGCCAAAGCTTTAGTCAGAGATGCTTTCCCAAGGTACCATGTAGTGGGACCGAACCCAGAACTATGTGGTCGCAAAGCAAACTTCTTACTACACAACCATACCTGCACCTAGGTTTGTAAACATCTGAACCTTATACCAGAAGAAAATTTCATCTTTCCAAAGTACTGTACCAAGGACTTTCTATTTCTACTACATATATACATATATACATTTGCCAGCCACGTCTGGCACCTGTGCCGATGGCATGTAAAAAGCACCCACTACACTCACGGAGTGGTTGGCATTAGGAAGGGCATCCAGCCATAGAAATATTGCCAGATCAGACTGGGCCTGGTGCAGCCTTCTGGCTTCCCAGACCCCAGTTGAACCATCCAACCCATGCTAGCATGGACAGCGGACGCTAAACGATGATGATGATGATGATGATGATATACACAAGCACACACATACACATATGTATACATATTATTATTTCTAAATCTCTCAAAGAGAGACATTCAGTAACCGTTCTTTAAAGTAAAGGCTATTTGCTAACATAATGTGGCTGTCCCAGATGGAATGATTCTTACTGGTGTTTAATCCCAAGAAATGTCATTTCCAGCTGGTTATATGATACAATATCTGTGTCATTATATTTCTCTGTTTGAAAATATAAGGACACAGATATTGCGTTGTATAGCCAGCTGGAAACAATGTTTCCCATCCAGAACAGCCACATTTTCTTTACCTATATATATATATATATATATATATATATAGGTAAACAGTAAAAATAATTACAGACATGGACAAGAACATGAAACACCACAGAGACGACACAAGAACCACAGGACGGGACATTCGAAGCCCTCAGTCATCAGTCAAGAACCAGATCATCTTAGCAATTTCAACGAAACAGCATGCTCATGAAATTAACATGTGGATGGCTCAGCACTCCACAGACACGTGTATCCTTAATGTAGTTCTCAGCAAGATTCAGTAGGACACAGAGTGTGACAAGGCTGGCCCTTTGAAATACAGGTACTACTCATTTTTGGCAGCTGAGTGGACTGGAGCAACATGAAATAAAGTGTCTTGCTCAAGGACATAAAGCATCACTGGGAATTGAACTCATGACCTTACGATTGTGAGTCAAATTCCCTAACCCTAAGCCACTCACCTTCACCTATATATATATATATATATATAATATATATACATATTATATATATACATATATATACATACATATATATACATACATATATATACCTATATATATATATATATCTATGATATAATATATAATATATATACATCTATATATATAGTATATATATATATATATATCATATACATATATTTATATGTATTATATATATAATATATATATATATATATATAATTATATTAAATTGACTTATTGAAAATCGGAAATCCCCCTGAAGATTGTCATTTGAAGACAATGAAACAATTGTAGTGGCGGTTTTTTTTTTACTTTTTATTAAAATTTTATGTATTGATTAAGTCTTTCCTTGTTTGTTTTGCAAAATAGTGGTTTTGTCTCTAATTAATATTATAAATATTTACTATAAATTGGATTTAATCCTAAATCTGATTTTTTCCCTGTAAATTTGGATTTATTCCCTAATATTTATTATTATATATACATATATATATATATAAATAACTCTCTCATCATGAACAACAAATGAGAGTTCAGTAAAATAAAGTGTTGTGTTCTAAGGACCCATGTGTGTCTCTTGAGGCCCGCTGGTGCCTTGCAAACCTTTCGGCTAAAGGAACAAACTGAGGACTCAGTTTGCTTGAGTTCTTGTGGAGCATTTACTCTGTGTTTTCTTGAGTGGACAGCTAGGCCTGCTTTGCCTCGTGCCATAAAACCACAACAACAGGTGAGGTTTCTATTTAGAGAAGCACTGTTTTACCAACATGTCTTCATATATATTTCTTTACTACCCACAAGGAGCTAGACATAGAGGGGACAAACAAGGACAGACAAATTGATTAAGTCGATTACATCAACCCCAGTGCGAAACTGGTACTTTATTTATCGACCCCGAAAGGATGGAAGGCAAAGTCGACCTCGGCGGAATTTGAACTCAGAACATAACGACAGACGAAATACTGCTTAGCACTTCGCCCAGCGCGCTAACGTGTCTGCCAGCTCGCTGCCTTATTGAGGAAATGACAAGGACTTGGGAGTTGTGACAATTTGCTGTACTTGAGCAGATGTGTCAAGCTAAGTAATATCATGGTCATTCATGCATACAGGAATGTCCTTTGTAGGTGTCGGTGCCACGTAAGATGGTCTCATGCCGGTGCTGCATAATTGATGGCGGCACATAGAAAGCACTCAGCACACTTTGTAAAGTGGTTGGCATTTGGAAGAGCTAAAGAAACCATGCCACAACGGATAATTAGAGTCTGGACAGCTTCTGTTAAACTTTCCAACCCATGCCAGCATGGAAAATGAACATTAACAGTAATGGTGACGACGATTATATATATATATATAAATATATATATATATATATATATATATATATATCTGTATATATATTATGTATGTAATGTATGTATGCATGTATATATATATATATATATATATATATATTATATGTATGTAGTATATATGTATGTATATATATATATTATATATATATATATTATAAATATACAAAAATAAATATAAAGAAATGGTCACTATTGGCTCATTCTAGCACTAGAAAATCCAAAAGGTTTCAACCACAAAAATACATGTTTCAATGAAAGTCAGTACGATTGTTAGCTCACACGAACAGGGCAAATAAAAAATAACAAAAATACAGATTATTTTGGGACAATCGTTTCGCTATTAATGAATTAAATGTAATATATATATATGTATGAAGAGAGTTTTTGAAGTGACGTACAGATATTGTATATTGAGAATAAATTAGGTACTGAGATTGTTGAATGTTTATATATATTTTTATTTACATTTCCACCGTTCTCTTACGTTGTTTTTGATTTAGCGGTGTATGGTTATGTTTTTGAAAGAGTGATTTTAAAGTAGGGTTTTAAATACAAATAGGTATGATTTGAAATACAACCTGAAAAAATGTTTAAGGATGGGAAAGTGTTTCTCAATTATAAATATGATCTGAATTTTAAAAACAAAACATCATAAATATGTGGAGAAGGAAAATTCAAAGAACGCAGAGTATATTTATGTTTTTTTTTTAAATTCAGATCATATTTATAATTGAGAAACACTTTTCCAATCTGAAACTTTTTTCAGATTGCATTTAAAATCATACTTTAAAATCACTCTTTCAAGAACATTGCCAGAAAAAAAAAGTGACCACATCCATACAAACATTATCTCTCCCTTACATTAATGAATACAAGAGACTTAAAAAATAAAAGACCTTGAAATGTAATTATAATTTTAATTGGAAAAAATCAAAACCAACATCTGGCCTTCCAATTAAAAAAACCTTGACCTCTTGAATACAAAAAAATCCTTTCCTTTCCCACCCAAAAGGTCACCTAAAGAGTTTCTTTTCCCTTCCTCTGCAAACCACCAAAACACTCCTACATTTTTTTTCTATTCTCTATCTTCAATATAGTAAACAGTAAAGAATACTGTAAACCAGTTTTTTGATAAATCTGATAATGAAAGCAATAAAATGTAATAAAAATGTATACAACCATCCAACAATCTGACTATCTTATTATTCTTAATATATATATACATACATGTATAAAAAAATATATATATGTACATATATAAATATATATATATATATATATATATAATATACCATATATAAATATATATATATATATATATATTAACATAATGGTATGACAACAAAATAATGAAAGAGACCTTGATATTTTGTAAATAGAGGAATTATTTGTAATATAATATGTGACAATTATTTGGTTGCCATAATAAAA
>NW_021836042.1:0-5000 GCF_006345805.1 Octopus sinensis
AGCAGTGTGATCCTGATCGAATATACCTGCAGAGAGATGGAGAAAGAAGAATGTGAGAGAGAGAGAGAGAGAAGGGGAGGGAGAAGAGGGGAGAGGCAGAAAGAGAGGGTGAATGAGAGGGAGGACAGAGGGGGGTGATGGAGGGAGAGGCAGGAGAGAGAGGGCGAGAGAGTAGGAGGAGAGAGAGAGAGGGGGAGGAGAGGGAGAAAGAATGAGAGAGAGAGAAAGAGAGAGAGAGAGAAGGGGAGGGAGAAGAGGGGAGAGGCAGAAAGAGAGGGTGAGAGAGAGGAAGAATGAGAGGGAAAACAGAGGGGGTGATGGAGGGAGAGGCAGGAGAGCAGGAGGAGAGTAGGAGGGGAGAGAGGGGACGAGAGGGCAAGAAAGAGGGAGAAAGAATGAGAGAGAGAGAGAAAGAGAGCGGGAGAAAGAATGAGAGAGAGAGAGAGAGAGAAAGAGAGAAGAAGGAGAGGGTGATGGGTGGAGAGGGGAGGGGTGAGAGGGGAACGGAAGAGAGAAGGGTGGGGAGAGAGAAGGGAAAGGAGAGAGAGAGAGAGAGAGAGAATGGATAAAGAGACAATATAGAGAAGCTATATGAATGCAATAATGGTTTCAAGGTCATACGCTGTTTCTCTTACTAGGAGATCACCATTTCACGCAACATATGGTTGTGATGCATATGCCTGGTGTACCCTTATCAGACGGGTAGTCATGATGGGTATATTGGGCTTTGTATATTTTACCCCAGTGTCACTTTGATGGCATGCATTGCTCTCTCGCTCAATAATAATAATAATAATAATAATATTAATAAGGGACTCTCCCATTGGAGGTACCTTATGAGTGCTCTGCATTTTGCCAAACAACCTCCACAAATGATTTCTTTATAGCGATCGAATGTGTATGCTGACCCTTACCTTAACTCATTCCCTTGGCACTGAACAGGCAATGGTTATCAAATGAACAATTGTGGGTCAACAAAATATGAAATAAATAACAGCTGCAGATCAAGATATCAAAGACACAGCTGTGGATTATGTAGATATCAAATAACAACTGTGGATCAAGGGGATATCAAATAAACAGCTGAGAATCAGCAGGATATCAAATAATAGTTGATAGTGGTGGATCAACAGAATATCAAATAAACAGCTGTGGATCAACAGGTTATCAAATAAATAACTGTGGATTTATAGGATATCAAATAAAAAACTGAGAACTAGCAGGATATCAAATAATAGTTGATAGTGGTGGATCAACAGAATATCAAATAAACAGCTGTGGATCAACAGGTTATCAAATGAACAGCTGCGAATTTATAGGATATCAAATAAACAGCTGAGAATCAGCAGGATATCAAATAATAGTTGATAGTGGTGGATCAACAGAATATCAAATAAACAGCTGTGGATTAACAGGTTATCAAATGAACAGCTGTGAATTTATAGGATATCAAATAAACAGCTGAGAATCAGCAGGATATCAAATAATAGTTGATAGTGGTGGATCAACAGAATATCAAATAAACAGCTCTGGATCAACAGGTTATCAAATAAATAACTGTGGATTTATAGGATATCAAATAAAAAACTGAGAACTAGCAGGATATCAAATAATAGTTGATAGTGGTGGATCAACAGAATATCAAATAAACAGCTCTGGATTAACAGGTTATCAAATAAACAACTGTGGATTTATAGGATATCAAATAAACAGCTGAGAATCAGCAGGATATCAAATAATAGTTGATAGTGGTGGATCAACAGAATATCAAATAAACAGCTGTGGATCAACAGGTTATCAAATAAATAACTGTGGATTTATAGGATATCAAATAAACAGCTGAGAACCAGCAGGATATTAAATAATAGTTGATAGCTGTGGATCAACAGAATAACAAATAAACAGTGTGGATCAACAGGGTTGGTGTGAGAGATCTGGCCAGTTTGAGCATAAAGCAGACAGAATACTTTTAACCGGATATGACCGGTTTAAATGTGAAACAGTTAAAGGAAATAAATCCTACCTTTAGCAAGGCGTTTCTTATCCATTACCATGTTGAACATGGCAGAGATTTCATCGCATTTGCTTTCATGCACTGTCTCTTCAAGTTCAGACCGCTCCATACTCAATAGCTCAGACAGCTCGTCAAGCGTCTGAAAGAGGTAGAAAATAAAAAAGAAAAAAAAAAAATGAGAAAAAATAAGCAAAAATTAATAATTATTGTCTGGTCTTTGTCATAAATACACATGTATTAACATGTATAGATATGTGCATGTATAAATAATAATAATAATAATAATAATAATAATAATAATAATTGTAATAATGTTAATGATAATGATAATAATAATAATAATAATAATAATGATAATGATAATAATGATAATAATAATAATGATAATGATAATAATAATAATCCTTTCTACTAAAGGCACAAGGCCGGCCTGAATTTTGGGGGGAAGGGATAAGTCATTTACATTGACCTCAGTTTTCAACTGGTACTTATTTTATCGACCTTGAAAGGACGGAAGGCAAGGCTGACCTTGGCAAAATTTGATCTCGGAACATAAGAACGGACAAAACGCCACAAAGCATTTTGCCTGGGATGCTAATGATTCTGCTGGCTTGCTGCCTTAATAATAATGATGATGATGATGATGATGATGATGATGATGATGATGATGATAAGTAAGTATGGATATGAGGTTATGGGTGCTTGGTACCAACATACACTGGAAAAGGTGATGGACGAAAAAGGGGATGACAAAAAACCCCTGGGACTTTGACTTCCAGACAGACAAGGTATTACAGCACCAAGGGCCAGATATAGTAACCTTTAGGAGGGACAAACAAGAGTGCCTAATAATTGGTGGTGGTGATGATGACGGCGGTGGTGGTCGTTGTTGTTGTTGGTGATGATGGGGTGGTTGTGGTGGTGTTGGAGGTGGTGGTGATGATGACGATGATGATGATGATAAGCAATCAACAGACTGCTCATCGTTCATCATTCTCACTTTTAACCCTCATCTCTTTTATGCCAACGTGGGTTGGAACAAGTTACCACTTCATTTTCTTTGTGATGTCTCATCTGAATCCTTTTTTTTTTTTAAAGCCTGAATGGATGAACATTATAAGAGAGACATCAACAGACAGCAGAGAAAAGATAATTTTTTTTTTCCTCTTGGAATTCGTTTTTTCCAAGAAAATAAAAAAAAAGAGAGAATATTCTAATAATACCGGGATAATTCCATGAACAAAGACTTTCCCAGCTGAGAGTATTTTTTATGTCCAAACAGATTAATTTTGATTGAATGTGCTTTGGGACGTTATAAAATATATCACTGGTTTCTCATTTGAATCACAGAAACAAAGACACAGAACTGTATCACGTTGGTAGAGCTTTTGCAAAGAGACACAGATGTCGCGTTCAGTCCATAACATCGCTTTCTTTAATGACTAACCGTTATGGAAATGCAAGAAAATATCAAAGAAAGAGCTTAATCCGACTTTACTACTTCTTATCATAGATTTCTTAAGTTGTCCCTTTAAAAGTCACAGAGAAGGAATGGTTTAACCTTTTAACATTCAGATTACCCTGTCAAATGTAATGCTTATTTATTCACCTTGTTTTGAATTAATCATGCATTGTCTCATAGCTTCAGGATTTCAATATGCTCTTTTACTCTACTCTTTTACTTGTTTCAGTCATTTGACTGCAGCCATGCTGGAGCACCACCTTTAGTCGAGCAACTTGACCCCGGGACTTATTCTTTTTGTGAGCCCAGTACTTATTCTATCGGTCTCTTTTTGCCGAACCGCTAAGTGACGGGGACGTAAACACACCAGCATCGGTTGTCAAGCAATGCTAGGGGAACAAACACAGACACACAAACACACACACACACATATATATATATATATATATACATATATACGACAGGCTTCTTTCAGTTTCCGTCTACCAAATCCACTCACAAGGCATCGGTCGGCCCGGGGCTATAGCAGAAGACACTTGCCCAAGATGCCACCCAGTGAGACTGAACCCAGAACCATGTGGTTGGTAAGCAAGCTACTTACCACACAGCCACTCCTGCGCCTATGATTGTAAATTTTTATAATGACATTGTAGAGTGGGTGTAACAGGCTGGATCTGGCCAGTTTGGACATAGAACAAGTTGCATTTTGGGGTTAAATATGACCAGTTCAAATGCTAAATGGTTCACCCCTTAGCATTCAGATGACCGTCAAATGTAAAGCTTGTTGTTTCCCATTGCTTTGAATTAACTTCTTGACCATTGCTTTGAAAAAAACTTCTTGACCACGGTGTCCATAACAACTTGTAGAGCCTTAAAGGGTGAAATGGGGAGAAGCTGGGAGATTGGTTGACTGTTTTAAGAAGCAGCCCATCAACATAAAGATACTGAGCTGGGTTTTTTTAGGATAAAGACCGGAGACCTTACGAGAATGCTTGCAAGAAAAGGGAATCCATTTAGGAAACCAAATGGTCACATAATTCTGTCGATTCAGTTGAGGGCTGAAGGTTAACCCCTAAAGAATGAGTTTAGGCCATGCAATGGGATTTGGTTGAGTTAAGGTTATGATACAAGACAGTCATCATCATCATCGTCATCGTCATCGTCAACATCATCATCGTCATCATCATTGTCATCATCATCATCATCATCATCAACATTGTCATCGTCATCATCAACATCATCATCGTCATCGTCGTCGTCGTCATCGTCATCGTCAACGTCATCATCATCGTCATCATCATCATTTAACGTCTGTTTTCTATGCTGGCATGGGTTGGATGGTTTGACAGGAGCTGACAAGCTGAAGAGGCATCTGTTTTGGTATGGTTTCCACAGCTGGATGCCCTTCTTAATACCAGCCACTTTACAGAGTGCACTGAGTGTTGCTTACATGGGACCAACACAAGTGCTAATTTCTATGGCACAAGCACCGGTGCTCTCCACATGAAACCAGCACAACTGCTT
>NW_021836042.1:10000-17500 GCF_006345805.1 Octopus sinensis
ATAATCATTCTGGGAATGAAGTCACACTGGAAGATTAATGCGAAACATTCTATGGAAGCATTTATTGCAGAGGCACCAAATGAGAACTGGACTTCTTTTGGGTTCCCTTTTGTTTGCAAGAAACATAAATAATGGCAAAGTAGTCAACTGTATATATTATATATATATATATATATATATATATATATTATATATATATGTATATGTATATGTATATATATAATTAAAAAATATATGTGAATATATATAGCTATATATATATATATATATATATATATATATATATATATATATATATAATGTATATATGTATGTATGTATGTATGTATATATATATGTTTATATATATGTATCTCAATTAACTTTTATATATATATATATATATATATAAGTACATCTATATATTAATTTATACACGCACATACATATATGTATATAATATACACATGCACACACACACACATATATAAGCATATTATATATATATACCATATACATATACATGGATATATTTAAATATATATATATATATATATATATATATACATATACGTACACACACACATATATGTATACGCACACACACACACACACACACATATATATATATATATATATATACGCTCACACACACACACATATATATATGATACATAATATCAGAGAGGAGACAATATGGTGAGAAGCGAACAAATAACAACAACAGATAATGGTTAAAGCACTGAAGAATCGTGGGGGAATGTGGTTGGTGCCTGAGTCCTCATGTCACGCGACCGGGACACAACGATGCAATTGAATATGAAGCAAAAAATTGTGAGCTGGGAGTGAAGGGCAGAGCATGGATGCTGAACAGAATGACAGAAACGTTTAGAAGGAGGAGGAGGAGGAGAAAAAGGAGAAGAAGAAGAAGAAGAAGAAGGAGGAGGAGGAGGAGTGGGAGGAGGAGGAGGAGGAGAAGGAGAAGAAGAAGAAGAAGTAGAAGAAGAAGGAGAGTAATTAATTTTCAACAACTACTAAAGTTTATTCCCACTGAAATTCCAGACATGGTCCCAATACGAAGGACAATCATGGCCACGGCAATTTGGAACGATACAGAGAAGATTAGCATGTCCCCTGTGCAAAGATGACACTCAAATTTGTGAAGCATTCCATATTTTTTTAAAGGCACAGGAGTTGCTGTGTGGTAAGTAGCTTGCTTACCAACCACATGGTTCTGGGTTCAGTCCCACTACTATAGCCTCAGGCTGACCAAAGCCTTGAGAGTGGATTTGCTAGACAAATTGCAAAGCCTACTCATCAGGGTCATCATCACCCTTGTGTTTGCCCCATCCCCACCAAAAACACCGCTTGACAACCGATGCTGGTGTGTTTATGTCCCCGTAGCTTAACGGTTCAGCAAAAGAGACCGATAGAATAAGTACTAGGCTTACAAAGAATAAGTCCTGGGGTCAATTTGTTCGACTAAAGGCGATGCTGTTTAGCCCCTTGTGGTTAGTAAAGAAATATGGGGATGGACAGTTCAATAGGAACTGCTGATCCAGAGGACTGTGCTAACCTCTGAGATCTGCTATGGCATACCAGCTTCTACAGCTGGATGCCCTTCCTAACACCAACTTTACAGAATGTACTGGTGCTTTTTTTTATGTGGCACCTGCACCAGTGAGGTCACCAAGTAACTTGCAAAACAAGAAAGAATTTGGTTGAGGATGACATGGCGTAGGAATGAGGTAGGTAGCTTTGTGATAGGTGGTAAGAGTTCAGAATATGATATGAGGAATGTGGAGGAGCAGGTATCGTCTTAAACTCGAATCCAAAACTTAACTGTGCCCGTTGTCCCTTTATTTATCAATAAAAAAGAGTAACAATGAAGTACAAGTACGGCTGAATCCCCACCCCTGCAATGAAACATACAAATGTGAAAAAACAGCCATATTCATAATCCCTTTTTTTTTTTCTTTTGATATTTTATTTTTTTAGCTGCTGGTATTGTTATCAATCTTCTTTTTTTTATATAAATTGAAGCATCAGTAACAAAAGTGAGTGAAAGAGGTGAAGATAATGCTGCAGATAATAATAATAATAATAATAATAGAGTTAATAAGTGTTGATAATAGTGTTAATAATAATAATAATAATAATGATGCTCTTCTGAAAATGGTGACTGAGCAAGAAAGAAAAAAAAGTGCTTGTAAAAGAAGCATTCATATGATAAAATATGTGTATGTATATATATTTGTGTGTGTGTGTGTGTGTATGTGTGTGTGTATATAAATGTATGACTGTACATATGAAAGAATACCTATGCATGCACACACAGATAACTGTGTATATGTGCATATGAATATGTACATTCTTACATATGAGCATGTATGAATATATATATATATATATACATATATTATATTATATATATACATACATATATCCATAATATATATATATATATATATACATACATATATCTATTATATATATATATATATATATATAGTATATATATATACCTACATATATAAATATATCATATATAATTTATTATATATATTATATATATATTCATACATGCTCATATGTAAAATATATATATATAAATACATACATGCACACACATATTCTATATATACATACATAATAGATATATTTACATATATACAGGTATATGTGTGTGTGTACGTGTGTGTACGTGTGTGTGTGTGTGTAGATATATGCAAGGATATATATATAAAAATTTAGTGAAGGTATTTAAAAAAGATGAGTGAAGATTAAAGAAAGAAAGAGAATGTGTGAGAGAGAGAGAGAGAGAGAGAGGGAAACAGAGAAAGGATGAGTGATTGAGGAAATGTGAGAGCAGTTATGAGAGTGGAGTGTTGGATTAATGAGAAACTCAAACTACGGATGTCTTTTGTATTGCACTGACTATCCAATTATTTAAAAAAAAAAAAAACTCGAAGTGTTGAGGTAAACGATAATGACTAATTAATTGCTAATTGCAAGAGCATTGTACATTCGAAAAATATCAGTTGTTACTGGACATGGGCTGAGAAGGAGAGGGTTACTTATGCACCTAGTCACTCCGATGAGTCACAGAAATCAGGCTACAGAGCTTTGACATGCTAAATGGACTTTGAGGAGGAAAACATACTTTCTAAGATAATGGGGCCCAACCCAAAGAACTTCATAATATGTTCATCCGTCCATCCAACCAGCCAACCATTCATCTGGAAGCCATCTACTTGCAATACCTATTTCTTTATTACCCACAAAGGGCTAAACATAGAGGGGACAAACAAGGACAGACATAGGTATTAAGTCGATTACATCGATCCCAGTGCGTAACTGATACTTAATTTATCGACCCCGAAAGGATGAAAGGCAAAGTCGACCTCGGCGGAATTTGAACTCAGAACGTAACGGCAGACGAAATACCTATTTCTTTTTCTTTACTACCCACAAGGGGCTAAACAAGGACAGACATAGGTATTAAGTCGATTACATCGACCTCAGTGCGTAACTGGTACTTAATTTATCGACCCCGAAAGGATGAAAGGCAAAGTCGACCTCGGCGGAATTTGAACTCAGAACGTAACGGCAGACGAAATACCTATTTCTTTTTCTTTACTACCCACAAGGGGCTAAACAAGGACAGACATAGGTATTAAGTCGATTACATCGACCTCAGTGCGTAACTGGTACTTAATTTATCGACCCCGAAAGGATGAAAGGCAAAGTCGACCTCGGCGGAATTTGAACTCAGAACGTAACGGCAGACGAAATACCTATTTCTTTTTCTTTACTACCCACAAGGGGCTAAACAAGGACAGACATAGGTATTAAGTCGATTACATCGACCTCAGTGCGTAACTGGTACTTAATTTATTGACCCCGAAAAGATGAAAGGCAAAGTCACCTCGGTGGAATTTGAACTCACAACGTGACGCAGACGAAATACCGCTAAGCATTCTGCCCGGCGTGCTAACGTTTCTGCCAGCTCGCAATACCAGAGGGCGCACACTCTCCTACCCTGATGTAATCCCTGGGGATACAGGCATCCAGCAACAGGACCTCCATAATGCTATGATGGACCGTGAAGTCTGGCGTAGCATGGTAAATTCCATTGTCTCGACCACGGTCGAACAATGATGATGATGACCATTCATCAATCCAGCCACCTTTTTCACCCCCTATTCCTGAGAAGAACATGGGGATTGATCCCTCGGGAACCCTCTCAGGCAACTGAGACCATTGTACTTGTACTTACATCATTCCAACAGGCAAAGTAATCTGAATGTGACAAATGCCCCATTAAGAGAGCAAGCACGCAGAACATTATGGTTGCCATGGCCATAATTGTCCTTTGCATTGGGATCATCATCATCATCATTTAGTGTCCATTTTCCATGCTAGCATGGGTTGGACAGTTCGACCGGGGATCTGGGAAGCCAGAAGGCTGCACCAGGCCTAGTCTGATCTGGCAATGTTTCTACGGCTGGATGCCCTTCCTAACGCCAACCACTCCGTGAGTGTAGTGGGTGCTTTTTACATGCCACCGGCACGGGGCCCAGGTGGGGCTGGCAATGGCCACAATCGGATGGTGCTTTTTACGTGCCACCGGCACGGGGGCCAATCGAGGCTGGCAATGGCCACGGTCAGATGGTGCTTTTTACGTGCCACTGGTACGGGGGCCAGGTGATCTGGCAACGGAATTTCGGGAATAAACTTTACATGGGGTCTCTGGTCACACGCGTACACACCTTGCAATAGTGCTTTCCGTAACAGCCCACCTTGCCATCAACTGTTGACCATTGCAGAGAATTCCCTGACCAAGTGACCACTAATCATTGGAGCAGATATTGTTGCCCAGCTATTGTCACTTTCGAATAAGACTATGGAGATTATCCCACCAATTCGTTTTTGGTCAACTTCCAGGTCTCCTGCCAGTCGGCTTGGCTTGAAGAATTCAGCTTGCGATTCTTCTTGCAACATTCTAATACCATATATATATATATATATATATATATAATATATATATATATTATATATATATGTAGTATATATATGTTTGTATGTATGTATGTATGTATTTATGTATGTATGTATGTATATATATTGTATGTATATTTATATATGTGTATATATGTATGTATGTATATATATGTATATATATGTGTATGTATGTATGGTGGTTGTCTACATATATATTATATATATATATATATATGTATATATATAGTGGTTGTATACTGTCAACTTAACGTGACAGTCCCGTAAGGGAATTACACCACCACTGTTTAGCCCTAGGAAGCATCGACACTTCCTGTCGGCCTTGACACATTTCCTGTGTTCTTACGGAACTGTCACATTAAGTTGACAGTATAGAATCACTCTATCGCTCCACCCACACATATCTCTAAGAGATATTTAAGAAATTTAATATTCAATGTATATATATATGTATATATGTTATATAATATATATATATATATATATATAATCTAATATATATTATATATATATATATATATATCAACAATTGAGGGTAAAATTAATTAGTTATTAATCAATTTCACCAAGTATTCAGTATGTAAAAGGACCATTTACATTATCTGAGAGAAATTTTCTTTAAGTAGTGGAAATGGCTAAAAAAACTTTTTTGGCTGCTATTTCTAGAAAGTTCAGTATGTGGCAAAGTAATTTATTTTACTAAGCCCTAATTATATAATATATATATATATATATATATGTATATATATGTATATGTATGTATGTGTGGTGGTTTGACCACCTCCTGTACCTACACCTTAGAACCATCATGGCATCTGATGTGGCTTTTTAAACCAAACAATGTTTTGAAAAGACACCCCACATATATTACATGTCCAATATGGACCACCAAGAACAGAGGATAAGTTCAGATCTTTGTGGATCTTAAAATGTGAATTGAGGTCTCCATTAGATTTGCCAACCTTCTGGCATGCATTGCATTGAAAGGTGTGCACAGACATATAGGCAGAATAGTTGGTGAAGGTTCGTTTTTCATGGGTTCAAGGTTAGCTAAGTGTTTGGTAAGTGTCAGGTAAGCATTAGCTAAGTGGTTAGTAAGTGTTAGATAAGTGTTGTGTAAGTGTTGGGTAAGTATTGGCTGACTGTTTAGTAAGTGTTAGATAAGTGTTTGGTAAGTGTTGGGTAAGTGTTGGCTGACTGTTTAGTAAGTGTTAGATAAGTATTTGGTGAGTGTTAGGTAAGCATTAGCTGACTGTTTAGTAAGTGTTAGATAAGTGTTTGGTAAGTGTTGGGTAAGCATTGGCTGACTGTTCAGTAAGTGTTAGATAAGTGTTGGGTAAGTGTTGACTGACTGTTTAGTAAGTGTTGAGTAAGTATTGACTGACTGTTTAGTAAGTGTTATATAAGTGTTTGGTAAGTGTTAGATAAGTGTTGTGTAAGTGTTGGGTAAGCATTGACTAACTGTTCAGTAAGTGTTAAATAAGTGTTAGGTAATGTTAGGTAAATGTTAGGTAAGTGTTAGATAAGTGTTTGGTAAATGTTAGGTAATGTTTGGTAAACATAAGCTAAGTGTTATGTAAGTGGTTCATCTTTTGCCCTTTTTTTCTGAAATTTACAGCAAAGAAATCTAATACCATTGACATTAAAATCCTAACACTCGGTTCATAAAAAACATTGCTTATATAAAGGAAGAGCACAGAGAGAGAGAGAGAGAGAGAGAGAGAGAGAGAGAGAAAGAAAGAGAAAGAGAAAAAGAGAGGCCAAAACAGGTGTTTTTTAAGAGAAAGGATAATAGTAAAGAGTTGCATAAGAAACAAGAAGAGATGATACATAACAATAAGTGTAAGAATAAGAATATAAGAAATTAAGAAGTTCCTTGAAAAAAAGGAGACAAGATCCAAATCATTCCATATGAATCCATACCATTTGAAAATACAAGCAGAGAGAGAGAAAGAAAGAGCGAAAGAGAGAGAGAGAGAGAGAGAGAGGAAAAACAGAGAGAGACAGAGAATGTGTGTGTGTGTGTAGAAAACAGACAGAATGTGCGTGCATATGTGTATGTATAGATGAATGTATGTGAGTAGAGAGAGTGCAAACATCACCAAAGAGTTAAGAAATATATGTAGGAAAGGGTCAGTCACACTGAATGAAACCTCGGAAAAAAAGAAAGGTCTTCCTTCTATTAATCTAGGCAAGTGGCTCCTCCCAACAAAATTATACTTGTGGACCCCTTTGATTATTGACTTATTCTGGTGACCCCCCCCCCACCAAAGTCATTCGATGTTTTAAAACTATGATTTATTTGATAGCTACGTCCTTGAAAATCCCTATTTTGTTATTCACACCTTAACTTGTATGGGGTTGACCAAGTAAAATGTTAGGGAAAGAAACCTGGTTTTCTCTTGTGATACATTTAAAATCAAAAGATTTTCACAGACCCTTAAAATAAGTCTGTGGATCTGCAACTTACTATTTTGCTAGTGTAGATTCCCAAAAATT
>NW_021836042.1:22500-28468 GCF_006345805.1 Octopus sinensis
TATGAGAGCTCTGCCCTTCTACTTTTCACTAAGCCATAAAAGAAACCATGAAAATAAAAACCCCACTCAAACCATTAACCCTTTTGTGACCATATCTTATTTAAAATTTAAAAATATACAATGTTTTGGTTTCAATTGATTTTGGAAACAAAAGAAAATTTTGGAGGGATTTCGTTGGATACCAGATTGTTTGTTATTAATTGGTTTAACACTTATGAGGGATTGCTGAAAAGTTCCTGGCCCCTAAAGGTATCGTGAAAGGTTGGGTTGGAGGCCCAACCTTCTGACTTCTTTTACAGGGCTTTAAAACACTGAAGGACCATTGCAATAAGTGTGTTGATCTGAGAGGGGAGTATGTTGAATAAAATCAGAATTAACTGATCCTCCAGTATTTTCTTTTACCCAAATCCAGCAACTTTTCAGTACCACATCATATATTTCTTTACTATATTATTTATTGTAAGAATATGATTAATATAATATCATCTGTGATATATAATAAATACATCACAGATATGTTACTTATTATAAATATGTGATTAACAAGAATATTGATAATACAGTAAACTCCTCTTATCTGGCAGCCCTGGACAGGAGGGTTGTGGAATAACTGGATTTTCCAGATAGCTATCTGATCCTTACAATGAGATATTTTCAAAATACCTGTGTACCCATACTTATGGGGTGCCCTCTGGCAAGATATAGCATCCATCCAGCCACCCTACCTGGGCTATGGTAAAAATCATGGGACTACAGTATGGCAGATTGTGAAGAGGTAGCGGAAGAACCCGATTGAGCCAACAGTGTTTCTTATATTGATGCTGATTGGAGCAATCTTAGATGACCAGTCAGGATCACCAATCTTTATGAACGGAGCAACTGCAACGCATCCATAGGAATGGTAGCCATGGTTGTGTAATCAGCTAATGAGAGATTCCTTGTGACTTAAGCTCCTAATTCAGATAATAGAAATAGATGGCAGCAGAGAGTCATGGGAATTTGTGTAAGCCGTGTGATCAGATTGATCATCACTACTAAAATTACCATAGCATCTTACAAAATTCATTAAAATTCTCTTTAAACATCATCATCATCATCATCATCGTTTAGCGTCCGCTTTCCATGCTGGCATGGGTTGGACGGTTCAACTGGGGTCTGGGAAGCCAGGAAGCTGCATCAGGCTCCAGTCTGATCTGGCAGTGTTTCTACAGCTGGATGCCCTTCCTAACGCCAACCACTCCGTGAGTGTAGTGGGTGCTTTTTACGTGCCACCGGCACAGGTGCCAGACGAGGCTGGCAAACGGCCATGAGCGGATTGTGCTTTTTACGTGCCAGGCGAGGCTGGCAATGGCCATGAATGGATGGTGCTTTTTACGTGGCACCGACACGAGGCCAGTCAGGGTGACGCTGGCAACGGCCTATCAATGATTATTATTGATATTCAGAACATAAAAAGGTGGTGAGCAGGCAGAATTGTTAGCATGCCAGATGAAATTCTGAGAAGCGTTTCATCTGTCTTTATGTTCTGAGTTCAAATTCCACTGACATTGAATTTCTTTGCCGATGAAATAAGTACCAGTTGAGGACCAAGACTGGTGTAATCAGCTAGCCCACTCCCTGAATTGGTGCAGGCTTTGCACCAATATTTGAAACCAATGTTCTGAATATAATATATTTCTTTACTGCCCAGAAGGGGCTAAACAGAGGGGACAAACAAGGACAGACGAAGGGATTGAGTCGATTATATCGTCCCCAGTGCGAAACTAGTACTTAATTTATCGACCCTGAAAGGATGAAAGGCAAAGTTGACCTTGGCGGAATTTGAACTCAGAACGTAACGGCAGACGAAATACTGCTAAGCATTTCGCCCGGCGCGCTGAGAGAGATGACAAGAAATTAAAATATAATTCAAGAACAAGGGGTACTGTAAATGCAGTCTGCACATCATGACTGGGTAGCATGTTGGGCCTGCCCCGGGAGGAGACCCTTCTTGATCTACATGGCCAATGCTTTTATGGCACCTGGCCGCTACATGGAACTATCATTTGACTGTTGGCTCATAGTGGCATTTGTGTCTTTTTCATGTGAAACAGGGCCAATTGACTAGGTTTGCATCTACCAGGATGTGATAGGGGTACCCAGGCCTCTGCTCAGATGTGGGGGATAAACCATGAAAGTGCTGGTGCAGACGGTTAGTCAGAGGCCTTCCTTTTGCACAGTCCCGATAAACAGAAGCAGACGAGATGGTTGCCATATGTGGGGCCCATGAGCCGTGCATCCTCACAACAGCATGAAGCAACTAAGCTCGATAGAATCTGTCAGATAATCGACGGTGAACAGAGAGGACCCACTCGTAAAGCTGCTACAAGTACACAGAGCCCAGCACGATGTATGGACTCCTGATTTGGGTCCCTTTTATTTATCAACATCTTTTTTTTCCGGATGCTGGTTGTTTGAGAGTTCTGGGTATTTAAGTACCAGGTAAGAAGTAGTTTACTGTACAAGTATATTACTGGAATACTATTTATTATGACTATAACATTTCAACGACACATGGCATGAATGGTTTGAAACAGGCTGTCTCTTTAGGGGTCCATAATTTGGTAAATGTGACGCTGAAGTAACAGAATATAAAGATAAGAGATATATACTCAACAAACATACATCTCTTAGCTTTAACTTTTACTTCAGAAAACGGACAGCACCCAGGTGTGGCAGGGCAGGGGCAGTGCCTTTAAAGGTTTCCATTGAACAAATCAACCCCAGCAGTTTTTTTTTTTTCATAATTCTTAAGTCTGGTGCTTATTCAATCGGCCCCTTTTTGCTGAAGCACTAAACCAACCAACACTGGAGGCCAAGTGGTGTGGGGACAAATACAAACAGAAAAGCACATACATACACTACATACATATATATGTGTGTGTCTGTGTTGTGTGTGTGTGTGTGTGTATATATCTTTATATATATTTGTGTGTGTGTGTGTGTGTGTGTGTGTGTGTGTGTGTGTGTGTGTGTGTGTGTGTGTGTGTGTGCATATATATATTTGGCGATATTTTTTCCTCCGTCTTCCCTTCTCTGGATCTTTCTTTCTCCTATGTTTCCGACGAAGAGCTCCGCTCGAAACATTAAACCCTTCTTCCTTTCCTTCCTAAGTGTCCAATAATACTATATTTGTTCCACATTCTCGCGTTGTTGTGTTTTCTCTTTGTGTTTTCATGTTTTGATTAACTTTATATATATATGTATACACACACACACACACACACACACACACACACATATGTATATATGTATGCACCCACTATTGGTTTATTAACCTCCTTGTGACTTAGCAATTCAGCAATACAGGCCAATGACCAAATAAGCACCTCGTTTAAGAAGAAGCAAGCAAGCAGTGGTGTCGATTTCTTTCAACCAGAAAACCCTTCAAGGCAACGCCCCAGCCTGGCCACAGCCCAATGAGTGAAAATGAGCAAGAGATAAAAAGATCGAAAGACAATAATTAAGTAGGCTTCTGTAGTCACAGGCAGGTTTAATTAGGAGAGCAAGATGAATCGTTAGCCAAGCAGAGGAATACAAATTTTAATGTCTCCCAGGGATTTTAAACATGTGGCCTGATAGCAAGATTTTATATCTAGCAGTCCGTTACCTTAGTTTCATATCAACAGTGCATCTATAATAATAATAATAATAATAATAATAATAATAATAATAATAATAACATAATAATAGTAATAATAATAATAATAGTAATAATAATAAATAAACTAATAATAATAATATAATAATAATAATAATAATAATAATAATATTAATAATAACGATAATAATAATAATAATAATAATATAATATAATATAACGATATATAATAATAATAATAATAATAATATTAATACTAATAATAAAATAATAATATAATAATAATAACAATAATAATATAATAATAAGAATAATCATAATAATAATAATAATATTAATAATAATAATAATATAATAATAATAAAAGATAATAATAATAATAATAATAACGATAAAATAATAATAATAAGTAATAATATAATAATAACGAAATAATAATAATAATAATGATAATAATAATATAATAATATAATAATAATAATAAAATAATAATAATAATAACAATAATATAGTAATAATAATAATATTAATAATAATAAAATATATTAATAATAACGATAATAATAATAAATAATAATAATAATAATATTAATAATAACTATAATAATAATAATAATAATAATAAAATATTACTAAAATAATAATAATAATAATAATAATAACAATATAATAGTAATAATAATATAATAGTAATAATAATAATAATAATATTATATAAATAAAATAATAATAATAATAATAATAATATTAATAATAACGATATATAATAATAATAATAATAATAATATTAATAATAATAATAATAATAATAATAGTAATAGCAGTAATAATAATATAATATAATAATAATAGTAATAGTCATAATAATAATAAATAATAATAATAATAATAATAATAATAGTAATAATATAAAAAAAATAATATAATAGTAATAATAATATAATAATAATAGTAATAGTCATAATAATAATAATAAAATAATAATAATAATAATAATATAGTGTAATAATATAATAATAATATAGTAATAGTAATAATGATAATAATAATAATAATAATAATAATAATAATAATAATAGTAATAATAATAATAATAATAATAATAATAATAATAGTAATAGTAATAATGATAATAATAATAATAATAATAATAATAATAGTAATAATAATAATAATAATAATAATAATAATAATATTGATAATGATAATAATAATAATATTGATAATGATAATGATAATAATAATAATATTGATAATGATAATAACAACAATATTAATGATAATAATGATATTAATAGCAGCAGCAACAAACAACAACAACAACAACGATAATGTACAATATTAATTAGTTAATTAATGGCGATGGTTAATGACAATGTGAATGTGCTTTAACGAGAGAATTTAACTGAAAGAGAAATAAAAAAAAAATTTCAACAGAGATCGACAATGAAAGTGGTAGTGGCAGCAGTACTAGCTGTACCAGTAGTAGTAGTAGTAGTAGTAGTAGCTAGTGTTAGTGGTTGTGATTATGATGCTGGTAGTGGTAGTGATGGTGGTGGTGGTGGTGGAGGTGATAATAGCAGCAGTGGTGGTAGTGGTGGTGGTGGTGGAGATGGTAGAGTCAGTAGTGGTAGTATTAGTAGTAGTAGTAGTAGTAGTAGCAGCAGTAGTAGTGGTGGTGGGGGTGGTAGTAGTAGTAATACTATTAGTAGTAGTAACAGTAATGGTGGTGGCTGGGTGGTGATGGTGGTAGTTGTAGCAGTGGTGGTGGCAGTAGTGGTTATAGTAGTAGTAGTATGTGTAGTGGTGGTAGTAGTAGTAGTAGTAGTATAGATAGTGGTGGTAGTAGTAGTAGTTGTATAGGTAGTGGTGGTGATGGTGGTAGTCATAATAGTGACAGTGGTGATAGTAGTAGTAGTAGTAGTAGTAGTAGTAGTATTAGTAGTAGTAGTGGTAGTATTAGTAGTAGTAAACTGGCCCTATTGAAATTCTTACACAAATATATATGCACTGAGAACCATTTATATGTATATATGTATATATATATATATATCTTATCATATCATATATATATATCATATATATATCATATAGATAAAAGAGAGAGATAAGGTAGATATATATAGAGATATATATATATATTATATATATATATATATGTATGTATATATATATATATATATATATCTATATCTATAAATATCTATATATATGTATATTATTATATATATATATATATATGTATATATATTATATATATATATATCTATATCTATAAATATCTATATATATGTATATATATATATATATATATATATATATATATAT
>NW_021836043.1:0-15000 GCF_006345805.1 Octopus sinensis
CGCTACTGACCGTCTGTTCGAAGATTTTATTTACCTAGTTACAGTGGAATACATCCACTTTTTTCAATAATAGAAATGTTAAAATTACTAAGTTTCTCTAAAGGATATTACGGCAGCGTTACTGGATATTAATAGGTATCGCCATACTAATATGGTAATCTATAAATATAAGACTAAACTGTCGCTGATTAGCTCCAAGAGGCCATCGCCTCTAGGTAGCTATTTGACACACGAACCTGCGTCCATTACAAACCTTCGAACAGGGGAGGTCAGCCGCTTCACCTTGCTAGTCAGACATCTGCAGACATGATTCCAAAAGGGACACGAACGGTTTGACTAGAGTATTTCTGCACAAGATTACTATTTTTAAAGAAATGATGTCAAAACTTATGTGGAGAAGTTATATTTTTATTAAGCATAACTAGTCCAGGAATCTTTTGTTTTCACCTAAATACACACACGCGTGCGCACACACATACACGCACATATATATGTATATCTATATTTATGTATACATATAAACGTGTGTATATGTGTATATATATATATATATATACATATATAAACATTTATATTTTAAATACTTGTGTATTTGCATATATGCATCTTCCCCTATGTACATATACATATACATATATATACATAAAATACATATATATATATATATATATATATATATATATATATATATTTGTATATATAAACCAGCTTAGAGAAGAAGAAGAACGAAACGAAACAAAACGAATCGAATCGAATCGACGCGAAGGCGCTCAGTCATACAATAGTGTAATAAATAAAATATATGCATACATACTAACATATATGTACGTACCTACATCTACATGTATATATACATGCATATATAAATATATATACGTGTGTACAGGACACCAAAAATAGACGTAGAACTCAACGAGAAACGAAAACGTAAAAACAGCATGGAACGGACCATTTTTTTAACAACGAAAAAACAGAGTACAAGACAACTACACAAGGAAAAATCCCCTTCATATATATATATGTATGTATGTTAGTATGTATATATGTATGTATGTACGTATGTAGATGGCTATATGTGTGTGTATGTAATTGACATATATGCTCGTGCAAAAATGCTAATATATACTCAACATAATGGCCTTTCGTCTAATCAAATCTGAGGCATAATACTACAAGGTACTCGATTATCATTTAATAATAAATGCTACGCTATTTCCACACTCATAGAATAGATTTAAACAAGTCAGAGGAAAACCAAAACAATACATGAAATAGAAGTGAAATTACTCTTTTAGCGAGGGGTCAGTGCTTCTGTTTATAAGCTCAGCGCGCCCGTCTAACTTCTCTAGTAAGAGGTCAAATAATTGATACAGAAGTAATTGTATGATGCTAGCTTCGAAGTGCAATGCAGTTTTTGCTTTCTCGTAATATTTTTGAACGATTTCATATAAAAACTAGGTGAACTGAGCAGATAATTGTAATGCACTTGCTTTTTCATATATCAAAGGTAAAATTTTCATAGGACTGTTAACTTAGTACAACAGATTTGAACGGATATGTGTTGAATTTTAAAATTTTCGCCCTTTAAACTTATCTAATGTGTCGCTGAATAACACAACATATTCGAAAAAATATCTAACAATAGATTAAGAGACACGTATCTACATAACTGTATACATACGCACACATATATACACTTTCCCTAGTTGGTTACACCTAATGTGTATGTATATAATATACTCATAGTCATACATAGATATAAACACATGTATCTGTACATATATATATATATATATATATATATTTATGTGTGTGTGTGTGTATGTGTGTGTGTATGTGTGTGTGTGTGTGTGTGGTGTGTATGTATGTATGTATTTGTGTGTGCATGTGTTTGTGTGTATTTGTACACAAACAGATTACTACTAACCAACAGGAGAAAAATATTCTCCTATTCTCCAGTGTAGTTAATGCATGTGACGTCAAGTACTTGTAATTTTAGATGCATTACAATGGCAAAATGAATAAGTAAGAATAAAAATATAAATTAACAATCACCATTGATGAATGAATATATTTTACAACGGGACTTCTATTTTTTTCTGCCCGGAAGTTCATCCGAAGGTCAGTATTCCTGCACTGAAAATTTGAGTAATGGCTAATGGGTTTATCAATTATATATATTAAATATATTAAATAAATTCTGTGTGATTGTGTGCTTGTGAGTATGCAGAAAGGGAGGAGAGACAGAGACACAGAGAGATAGAAAGAGAGACAGAGATGACGGTGAAAGAAAACGGCATGAATAAAAACTGTAACGGAGAGTGGAGTGAGAGGCGTTAAAATCTTCAAGCGTGACCGAAAGTCCAATCGTTACCTATAATAAACTCCTATGATAGATATGGATGGTTGCCATCAGTCAGAGGTCAACTGTAAAACAACCACGCCTGGAGCTCATCGGATCACTGGATTTAAGCATATTCAAATCTCATTAGTAAATAGAGTGATGTTGAATGACGTACTCTTGTTCTTGCCATACTCCCATATGTACACACGTATGCAAAGACACATTCACATGTAATCACAATCAATTCAGCAGACACGGCTCTCGTGCCAGTATAATTAACACTTATCAGAACGGTTACAGATGGAGAAATATCTTGCTGGTGCAAGTGTCAGCAGGTACGACCTAACCCATAGGCAACGCCTTCCGAAGTTCATTTATTACCTCGTATATAATCTCAAAATTTCTTCCCTGATTCATGATTAGTGCATTAAAGAATTTCCATAGATAAATATACTCTACCGTAAATATAGAGTACACTTTCTCCCTAAAAAAGAAATTTTTTGTATTTATGTAGTTATAGGCGTGTGAATGTCTATCTGTCTGTATGTATGTATGTATGTATGTATGTATGTATGTATGTATGTATGTATGTATGTATGTATGTATGTATACGTACATGTGTGTATGAATGCATGTCTGTATGTATGTGTATGCGTGTATGCATGCATGAATGAAAGCATGTATATATGCATGTACGTACGTATGTATGTATGCATGCATGCATGCATGTAAGTTTGTATGTATGTATGTATGTATGTATGTATGTATGTATGTATGTATGTATGTATGGACGTAGGTCGGTATGTATTTGTGCGTGTGTTCTATTCCTCTTGATTTTTGAGAAAATTTTGACGGGCCACCTACTGGGTCCTAGGCTGTGAAGGGAAGTATTTTGTTTTAACCCGTAGCGGCCCGTGTATAGCAACAGCGGAACTGCATCACCACTCGATTTTATCAATAACATTCAATATAATGGGTCATTTTTCCTATAATTCTTTCTTTATACTTGTACATTATATATTTAAGCTTAGAGCCAGTAGCCATCACCTAGATTATGAAAAAAATACAAAAATCCTTGTATAGAACTGTGCGTTTCACAATTCCTGCAAGGCGGTGTTTGGCTGTTATGTGCATGCTAATATGTCCGAGATAGGAAGCTTCACACAAGAGAGAGAGAGCACTGCGTGGGCGAAAGTGCCGAGTGAAAGGTAGTGTTTCTTTTTGACTCCGCGTGTGTTGTGCTTAAAAACGTGTTTATATTATTGAATATGATAAAGTGTAGAATTAGATTATTATCTTGCTTCCAGCATCTGTGTTGCTGCCAGGATTTAAAATATAGGACACATTTCTTCCCTTATTTTGTGAGTTAAGGCGAATTCGCGGCGGTGTTCAGTGAACAAATTAAACACACTACTCGACAGTGGCTAAAACGCGAACCAATTAAGTTTATGTATAAATTTTCCTTATATATGTTTGTTTTCTTTTGCACAATATTAAAACAAACAGCTAAAAATTTTCGGAAGCAGCATCCCAACCAATTTTATCTAAGATTCGCCACCGGTTTTGACCATCATTCTTTAGATTTTAAGGTCTTTCTGTTTTTACAAAATCTTAGATATCGTAATCGTTTGTAGCATTCTCTCCCCAGAACCCTAAGTTCATCCATACTTTGCTCCCTACAAACATATGTATGTATCTTTGTACGAATGTCTGTACGTAACCATGTATATACGTACATACGTATGTATGTATGTTTGTATGTATGAACGAATGTCGGTCTGTCTGTATGTATGCATGTATCCGTGTTTAGTTATAGGGCTGGAGTTTTGTTAACCAGAGTATTCATGGATTTTATTCACTCGCATAACCATGGTACTTATTTCAGTCAGGTACATATTTTATCGATTTGTATTTATTGAAGCATTTCGTTACATTTTGATATAAATGACCATCAACCGATTTTACACCAGAACTGAAAACAACTCGCATACACATTCACCTACTCATCTCACAAATATCTATATATAAAAATTCATCTACACACACGCTCACACATATACATCCATAAATATATATACAGGCACATATCTTTATATATAAAAGTGAGGTTGTGTGCTGTCTGTCTCCTACGATTTAGATTCCTAACTACTCTTACATTTTGCGGTGCAGTTTAACCAAAACCGGGCATCTTATAGTCGTGATTCACATCGGCCCTTCTGGGTATTAGCGCTCGGCTACGATGAGTCTACGATTTAAAAAAAAAAATACCATCATTTTTTTTCCATTTTAATGCATTTTTCGCTATTATATAAGGGAAGTAACTCTCTAAAAATGTCTACGATGAGTCAACGATAAAAAAAAATTGACCATCATTTTTTTTCCCATTTTTAATGCATTTTTTTGCTACTTTTTGGCTATAACTCTCTAAAAATGCTTATACAGTTATTCGCTTACAAACCCGAGCAACGCCGGGCGATACTGCTAGTATATATAATATATATATATATATATATATATATATCTATATATATATACGTATGTATGTAATATATGTTATTATTGTATGTATGTATATATAGATGTGTGTGTTTATGTGTGTACACGCGCATAAACATTCAGATACATACAATTGCACATGTGCACACACGGACATACACACATACGTACGACTCATTCTTGTACTCACTATCCATTGGTTTCTACGTTGGCCTTACTGCTCCGACTAATGAAAAGAAAAGGAAAAGGCTACATCTTTTTTGAACTGGCGACTTTGAAATGAATTGACATGCTGACGCTATTTGAACTTCTATCACTGAGGTTGTGATATATTAATTGTAACGCTTTCTATACAAGACCGTAAATTATTTTGTCGTTATCGCTTTAGAATAAAGGCTGACAAAGAGAGAAATTGTACAAGATAAATAGTCACATTTCACACTGACAGTTTTGTTTGACTGTTTGAATGCACATCCGTTTGATATATATGTTTATATATACATACATACATATATATATATATGCGTGTGAGTGTGTGTGTGTGTTTGTATGTATATTTATATATGTACATTTGCGGTCTTGTCCCATTTTGTATTTTGTATATATATATATATATATATATATATATATATATATATATAGAAGAGAGAGAGAGAGAGAGAGATAGATAGATAGATAGATAGATAAATAGATAGATAGATAGATGATAGATACACACACATATATGTATACACACACATTTATTGGGGGCGTATATATTGATATAAACTACAGATATGAACGAGGGGTATACGTATAAGGATATATATACATATAGAGAGATAGAGATAGATAAATAGACATACGTACATACATACATACATACATACACAAATATGTATATATATATATATATACGTTCGTGTTGAGTGTGCAGAAACCGCAAAACAATTGTAACCCGGGGTTTTTGTTACTAACCGATGAACTCTTGACTAAAATCCATATATTCTTATCTTGTAATTATTCTCTTTCTATACCCCTTTCACTGTGGGCCGCTGACAGAGATAGTATGTATGCGTGAGCGAATACAGGGTGTTTGTTGGGCTGGCGGTAAGATTGTTGTTAACAAATATCAAATATTGATATTGCCAGCACTTGTGCTCCAAAATGAGCAGGTATCGCCACACACACACAAAAAAAAAACACACACACACAAATTGTGTTGTTGATTTAACGTTCAGAGACGCAGTAGCGTCCACGGTCTTTCGTAGGCCTTTTTATACCAACAAGATTGTTGCAATTAATGTAATTTCAACTTGTAATTTTGTTAATGAATGCAAGTGAAAGGAAGAGGAATGAACAGCGAGATATTTCCAGAGGGACGAATCGGTGATTTGGATGAGATCTTGTTACTGGGCATTAAAGTGTTGATGAGATCAGGGTAGGTAAAGCAGTCGGGAATATCTGAGTAAAGGTGGTATGAACCAAGTTACCTACAAGGAGTTGTGGCCATCACAGTGGCTATAGTAAAAGCAGAAATGGTATATATAAGATCAGTGAGCTCGTTTGAGTGATTTTAAGCTAATCAGTGTAATATATATATATATATTGGCCTGCTCGCTTAGCCAGCGGGGTGTCATTTGAAGCGTAAAACAATGCGAAGCGCATTGAGACCAGCGATGTGTAGCAACATCTGATAGCCTGGTCGGTCACGGTAATATATATATATATATATATATATATATAATATATATATAACTTATAGATAGGCAACCGAAAAAATTTCTAATGCTGAAATTAGATACGTTGTCCAAAACCATTATAATTTTTTCACAATACGCACGCTACTCAAAAAAGGTCGACAGAATTTTCTAAAAAATTCCATTATTACCATATTGGACTGATTTTACTACATTAAATATATATATAAACATACGTTAGTATAATATGATTGAGATGACGGAGGTGAGCGTGTGCCTGTGTGTGCATGTGTGTGTGCGTGTGTGTATGTGATATCGCCAGTCAAAATTATCGGTGACATAGTTGTGCTTGATTAGTTCATCAGATTCTCGTTTTTAACCAAGATGCTCTGTGGCAAAACAATGATAAGAAAACTATAAGAGAGAAAATGGTTGACAGCGATTGTTGATGGCTGTGTTGTGGTCATAAGACATCATTTCAGATGTTTGCTCCGCACCATGGCTTCGAACTCAAGATGGCGTTATATTGCAACCGTGGGTGTATTACCACCATCTTCGAAGCATTAAGGATAAAGGTTACTTATTTCTTCCAAACCTTATTTCAATGAAATGTGACTTTATGCCACCGACCACACTCCTCTGCTACACATAATCACTCACACATAAGGAGCTAATGTACATAATATTAAGAATTCCATTGATTTCTTGAGTTCAACAATCCTTTCTCGGATGAACAATACATACGCACAAGCACACATAAATGCATGCATTCATGTAAGCATGCATAGCCATGTTACCACACACGTGCTTTCCTTGGTCTATTTTTTCCCTCTCTCCAGAATTTTCCTCTTTCCTTTTTCTCACGAAGAGACATGCTTCAAACATTACAATCCACCATTTTTTTCCCATCTTAAACTGAGCGTCAACCTAATACATTTACTGTGTCGTCCTTTTTGACTTATGTTGATTTTATTTTTATTTTCGATTTGCCAGTATACATACATACACACACACACACATATACACATACAAAAACACACACATTACATATACGTACGTATGTATGTATATGTGTGTGTGTTTGAATGTGTGCGTGCGCGCGTACGCATGCTCTCATTGAATAGAATCAGTCCTCACTTAACGTCGTTGGTAGGTCCTTGAGAAGTGCGAATTTAAGTGAAAAGATGTAAAACGAAAACAATTTTAACTGCAGATAAATGATAAGCAAGTGTTAGCTTTATAGTCATAAAAACAACTGAAACTTCGAAATAAATGTTGCTTCTAATATCAATAATTGAATCACAATTGCGCTAAAGATATATGTAAGTCAGATCTCTATCCGTTTGTCATTAACCTATTTGTTTTCAAATTCTCTTCCTCTCTCTCTTTGAGCGTGATTTTCACTAAAAATCGCCATAGATGTCTCCAAAACCAGGACGATTTAAACGAACTTCTAGTTGTCAAAATTTGAGGTGCTTATTTTTCTTTTTTCTTAACAAACCTCGATTTCCATGCCGTGCTCTCCATGGGGTCCTCGTTAAATATTTCTTCACCGCGAGATTAAAGCACACCATTATTTTATATTTTAAGTTGGTCAAAAGGGTTTGAATCTCAATGAAGTAGAGACAGTGGATGCCTAAAAATTGTATCTCAAAGGACATTGGAGACTTAAAAGTAAAATATTTGAATAAGTAGTATCGTTACCTGTCATTGTTTATTTATTTATTTATTCATATTTTACTAAACTGAAAGCACAACTTACGAAAGAAAGAAAGGAGACAAAGGCAAAGAAACATTTAGCTCGTTATAATTCGCTTTGCGAAGTTTTATGGTTTTATGTTGAAAAGACGTTAAACGAAATAACTTCAGTGAGGATTGCCTCTGTCTCTGGTTGTTTTCTAAGATGTTCTACGATTAGTATGTATGTGTATGTGTGGTGTGTGTGTGTGTGTGTGTGGTGTGTGTGTGTGTTGTGTGCGTGCGTGCGTGCGTGTGCGTGTGTGCATATATGCAAACATTTAGCTCGTTATATATGTACGCTTTGCGAATTTTTATAATGGTTTTATGCTGAAAAGACGTTAAACGAAATAACTTCAGTGTGGATTGCTTCTATCTCTGGCTGCTTCCTAAGATGTTCTACGATTAGTGTGTGTGTGTGTGTGTGTTGTGTGTGTGTGTGTATGTGTGTGTGTGTGTGTTGTGTGTGTGTGTATGCGTGTGCGCATATATGCTTTTGTTTTCTGTGAGTACTTCGTATTACACGTTACGTAGGACAGAGAAAGTAAAGATTTGATGTTTCGCAGCGATTTCTAATTTAATAATATCCATTTAATGCTTGAACAGTTTGAATACAGACAGAAAAACGAAACTGTTACACACACATAGACTAACGCAGATGCCCCAGAACGCACACATGCAGAATCATATTAACACATGTTCACACAGAGGTATGTTGACTACGGAGACACCCAAACATTCATACACATTAATATATACCCACAAACATACACATATTATCACATTTGCTATGTGCCCCCATTCGGGGATGTTTAAGTCTTTTTTATGTATCTAACTATCTAACTCCCTCACTTTTATTCACTCCCTCCCTCTCTTTTTCCATATATATATCTCATATACAAATTCACACGCGTATATATATATATATATATATATTATATATATATATATATATATATCTATATATATATATATATATATATATAATATATATATATATATATATATATATATATATATATATATATATATATATTATACATATATATATATATACATATAAATATATATATATATACATATATTATATATATATACATATAATATATATACATATATATATAATGTATGTATGTATATACATATGATATATATTTATAAGCATATACATCTATATGTACATATATGCGTGTGTATGTGTGTGTTGTATATGTGCATGTATACGCATATATGTGTGTGTATGAGGGAGAGAGAGAAAGAGAGAGAGAGAGTGGTTGAAAGAGAGAAAAAAGAGAGTCCAAGCAAAAATATATAAATATATAAGCAAGATGTATAAATATATAAGTAAATAGCGTATGCCAAAATTTGAAATCAATATTAATGGAAAATAGATAGAAAGAAATAATCATAAAGTCCTCCCTCAGTCGTTCCCAAACCATCTTCCAACTAGTCATTCATACATCCATCTATCCCTAACTCCTTCCCTCACTCATCTTTCCCTCCACCCATCTATATACATTCATATATAAATGAATAAAATAAAAGCGGTAGAGGCAGATGAACGAATGGCCGGATGGAGTAACGGAAGGCTAGATGTGATAATTAATACGACAGACCAATACGAAAGATATAATACTAAATAATATATGCATTAACAAATGGTATTGTCTTTCTTAATAATTGCTATAACAATTCAATGAAATGAGAAAAACATTTTGTATTTTTATTTAAATGAGTCTTGGGAAAACTCAATGACAGGATGTTTTTAGGTTTCAACTTTCAGTTCTGTCTTTAGAGAATAATTTGTAATTTCATAGAGCAGCTCAAAATGTCAGGCGTTGTAATAAAGTCTTACTGGCTGTCTCTATTTTTATCTCCTATGTCTTTCTCCTTTGCCTCCTTTACCTCCTTCCACTTTTTTCTCTCTTGTCTTTTCTGTTTTGCTGTTTTGCTTTTATTTTTCCTTCTTTTCCCTCTTGCTGTCTTTCCCCTTTTTTCATTTCATTCGTTCTCTTAGACCTTTTGTTCTTACCTATCATTATCAATGTATGCCTCGTTTTTGTTTAAGTTTATCGTACTTTTGTAACATATCTCTGTACTTCTCTCTTCTTTTCTATCCACCATTCTTCCTTCTCTGCCTCTCTCATATATATATATATATACATATATATATATATATATATATATATATATATATATATAATATATATATATATATATATATATATATACATATATATATATATACACACACACACACACACATATATATATATATATATATATATATATATATAATATATACACATATATACTATTACACACACACACACATATATATATATATATATATATATATATATATACACATATATATATATATATATATACACACACACATATATATAATATATATATATATATATATATATATATATATATATATATATATATATATATAGAACGTAGGCTCGAAACGTAAAAGATTTGTTCAGTTCCTGAGCGTTATACTAAATACATCTGTTTGTTTTGTACACACCCCTTCATCGTCTTTTGTTTTTTTCGTGAACTCTTCCTATATATATATATATATTCACATATTCCACGTTTCGTAGTGAATTTTTGGTTAGCAGAAAATTAAGGATTATCTCGGAAACAAATAGGATGTTTGTTGTACATATTAGTATGGAGTGCTGCGTTGTGTCTAGTTTCAATCGGTACCCACGAAAGGGAGAAAAGGGAAGCTTTTTCCAGTAAACTAAATTTTAGTTTTTAAAATGTAAGCTCCAGTAGAGGTTATCAGTGTGTCTTAGTATTCTGATAATTACCAGCCTACAACCTTGAGTGAACTCTGACAACAACTACAGGTGAGTAGGTGGTACTACACCGGATGGCGTGATATAACTACTGTAAAGGTAGTTAGGTTTATATCATCTAATATGTCGCTCATTTTGCAGGTGTCAGGGTGAAAAGTTGATGGACGAGTGGTAATATTTCTGATGGACATAGCAACCACGTAGAGGCTTCCTCGTTAACGTGAGCCTAAACAGATAACTAATAATCGCTGTTGGTACAGAAGCATGAAATAACTCACAACTGTAATGAATGTGCGTTTACCTCAGTTTACAAAATCGATTAAAACTCCTATGAGAAATTTGTCTTTTCAGTTCTCTTTCCTTTTTAGAATACGACACGAATCTTTTCGGTTCGAACGGCAGTTTTTTAAAATAATTTCCACGTAACTAAACACTTTTAAACTTCGTATACTGGTAGAATGTGTTTATAAAACATCTTTTTCTCTTGGCTTTATTGAGAAAATTCTATAGTTTGTAAGATATTTGTTGTTGTTTTTCTTCAATTTCTGCAATTTCAACCAATCAATGACGTCTATTGAGGTGAAAACATTTTGTGCCGTATGAATATGTCCCTCGTTTAAGAAACAGATTGGGTTTATTTACATTTCTGAAGAAAAAAGATACCCTTCCCCACCCCTAACCCTAACCCTAAAACAGATTGAAATGCAATAGGTCGATACTAGGGTCATAATTATGGGTGACTATTTCATATGACACCGCTAGGAAAACTGCCGTTCAAACCGAAATGATCCCACGACACACTGGTGAAAGACTCCTTAGATAAGACACTTGATCAGCTAGAAATATAAACAAAGTTTCCACGAAATCACTTTCTAACGATTTAACAATAAATGTATTGGATAAAATAGTTCGAGTTTCGTAATTACGAAAAAACCGACAGCGCGGACAAAGCTACAAAATTTGATTATGAATATGTAGGAACAGTGCTCATATATATACTAAAAGCAACAAGAACATCAACTGTAGCCGAAGTAGCAAGTAAAACACCACCACTGCCAACAACATAAACAGCAGTAGCAGCAATAACAACAACAACAACTGCAAAAGCAATAAAAATGGTTGTCAGATTAACGTCAGTATAAACACAGCATACGAAGGCGATTCAGGAAAGGCCGCGCACATACAGTCAGTTACAGAATACATTACATCAACTGTTACTATCAACATCATAACGTTGGATTAAAATTTTAGCACAAGGCAAGTGAGTTCGAAGGTGGCCTAGTGGTTAATAACGACTCCACTGCTCAACTGCTACTTATTTTATCGACTCCAAAACGATGAAGATCGACCTCGACGGATTTCGAAAATAGAACTTAAAGACGGACGAAATGCCATGAAACCGCCTTTATCCACATTATAATATGTTTCAAAGTTTAGCACAAGGCCTTCAGTTTTGGAAAAGAGGCTAAATCGATGATATCAACCCCAGTGATCAAATAGAAAAGATGAAAAGCAAAGTTGAACTCGTTGAAATTTGAACTCAGGAACGGAAAGACAGATGAAGCAATGCGAAGTGTTTTGACCGGCGTGCTAACAAGTCTGCCAACTCGCTGCTTTATGGTAGCAGAATAATATTAATCCTTTTTACTAAAGGCATAAAACCTGAAATTTTGGTGGGGATTTGTTTGACGTGTACTTAATGTATCGACTCCGACAGGATGAAAGGCAAAGTCGACCTCGAGGAATTTGAACTCAAGAACATAAAGACGGACGAAATAACTATTTCTTTACTACACACAAAGGGGACAAACGAGGACAGACAAACGGATTAAGTCAATTACATCTACCCCAGTGCGTAACTGGTACTTAATGTATCGACCCCGAAAGGATGAAAGGCAAAGCCGACCTCGGCGGAATTTGAACTCAGGAACATAAAGACGGACGAAATAACGCTATGCATATTACCCGGCGTCCTTAACGATTCTGCCACCCCACCATCTTACATCAAAATCATAATATTAATATTTACAACTACAATATATACGTTTACTAAACGCTTCTCGTTGTTTACAATGTTGTTGTTGACGATGTTATTGCTGCGGCCATATGTTGTTTTGTTCTGATTATTATTATCATTATTATCATTATCATTATCATTATCATTATTATTATTATTATTTTATTATTATTATTATTATTATTATTGTTATCGTTGTCGTTGTTGTTGTTGTTATTATTATTTTTCTCTTCACTACGGGCGTTGGTTGGGAAAGCAAAGTTCAAAATAAAAGTTACGTAAAATACAATATATAGACAAGGAAAATATTATAATTATATAATGATGCGTTATCACCGAGCCCTTAAAGCTACATCTGTCATCCGTCACTAAACTTCCTAAACTGAAGGCATGGGATGCATGGAAAAGGGTGAAACAATAGCGAACACAACAACAACAACAGCATCACCACCACCACCACCGCCATCAACATCATCATCATCATCATCATTAGAAGCAGCAGTAGCAGCAGCAGGAAGAAAGAGAAGCACGAGAACAACAGCAAACATGCGGAGAGCATTGTGTAAATCTTATTTGGCGGAAGTATCCGCTTCAAAGAATGTTGATTATACGGATAACTATGTGATGCGGATAATTGATGATGTTGATGATGATTAAACAGCAAAACAAAGAATAACATACACCTGAAAACACGCCCCCACTCAAACACACATGAATACAGACAGATGAGTGTGCTTGTGTGTGATGTGTGTGTGTGTGTGTGTCTTTGTAAGAGCTGTGACATTCCTAACCAAGGATTGAACCTGAGTTTTGTCCTCCAATTGTGCACTTAAAATGCATTTGGTTAGCCTTTTAGAAATTCGCTAATATCCTAGGTGTTGATGTTGTTAACCGAGTAAAAGGGATTATACTATCAATCTCGGTGACCTGTTTCAGTTTTTAGGTAGGTAAGTATTGGTGATGACTTATAAAAACAATGCAAAACAAAATGGTTTCCTTTTGTGTCGCCAGCTTGCACGGACATTACAAAGCACCTTTCATGTGAACTTTGAAATTTTTCTTTCTTTCTATACACTGTTGGCAAACTTGGAAAAGATGCATATATATATATATATATATATATATATATATATATAAAGTTAAGCCAAACAAGAAAGCACAATAACGCGAGGACGTGGAACAAATATAGTATTATTTGACTCTCATATATGTATATATATATATATAGTAGATGAATTGTTCTTTCCAGAAAAGAAATATTTCATCATCTTTCCAACTCGTCGTAGTTAAATATCCATGTAACGATTCAACAAAATCTGTAGTAACTTATTTACTAATTATCGTGACTTCACTTAATACTCCCAGTAATTATTTAGTGATTACACACACTCACACACACATACGCACGCACACGCACATATACACACACACAGAGACACACAACCAAATAGAAAGAATGAAGTATTAACAGTAACGTACCATTCAATATAAGAAACATTCTTTTATCTGTAAGTTCTTTCAGTCTTTCGACTACGGTAATATCTTGAAGAATTTTAATCGAACGAATCGAAACAAGGAATTATTTGCTTTTAAAGCCTAATTTTAAAGCCTAATTATTCTGTCGGTCTTTTTTGTCGAACGGTTTTCAAACAGTGATGGGAAACAAAAACACAGGCCCAAACACACACACACACATACACATACATACACACACACCTTTACATGTATGTATGTATGCATGCATGTATGTATGCATGCATGTATGTATGTTGGGGGAGAATTCACAAAAAAAATCAAGTGACGAAGACAGGTGGTGTCCATAACAAACAGATGTATTAGTTTAACACTCGGGAAGTGAAAAAGTCTTTAACGTTTCGAGCCTACGCTCTTCCATAGAAAGGTACACAGAAA
>NW_021836043.1:20000-22500 GCF_006345805.1 Octopus sinensis
GAAATGGACGAAATAATAGATGTGCAAATCTGCATTGGTTTCAGGTGTAGATCGTTTGTATATATATATATTTATATATATGTATGTACGCATGCATGTATGTATGTGTGTATGTAAATGTGTAAAAAAAAGTGATGCGTTTGGCAGTTTAATTGAATAAATGTTGAGGTGGTGGTGGTGTTGAGGACATGACTGGCACTTGATAGATGGACAACTCTTAAGAATTATTAATATTTATGTTATACTTGGTAAATATCTAATAATATATAATATACATTCACAAACACGGAAACACAAGAAGTTCATACACATACTCGCACACACGTACTTATGTATGGGCATGTGTATATGTATGTATATATGTGTGTATGTATTTATGTATGTATGTACGTGTGTATGTATGTATGTAAGTATGTAAGTATGTATGTATGTATGTATGTGTCAACAAGGTATTTTATCCGAAATGATCTCTTTAAGAATATATCGATAGATAGCTAAGGTTATGTCAATATAGGTGAAGTTTTTTTTTATTCTTTGCCCATGTGGGTGTATGTGTGTATGTTTGTTTATATGAGTAAAAATGTATGAGATTAAGTATATATGTGTGTGGGTGTGAACGTGTATATGTATGAGTGGTCTTGATAAGTATATTTTGTAGGAGAGGAGAATTGATGATCGTAGAATGTATATATACATATATATATATTTATATTTATGAATGCATACATATACAATACACATATACGTTATATATATATATATATATATATATATATATATATATTTATGAATGCATACATATACAATACACATATACATTATCTCTCTCTCTCGCTCTCTCTCTCTCTATATATATATATATATATATATTATATATATATATGTATGTATGTATGTATGTATGTATTACTAGACGATTCGATATCACCATCGTCCCCAACTGCTGGTAACGTCAATTCTTCCATCACCACCAATACCATCATTCTCCATCTGCATCTTGACGACAACGACCACCACTACCACCACCGCGCCAGCACCAACTTCTCTTTTTCTAAATCGTTACCACCACCATCATCATTACTATCACCATAATCGCCACCGCTACTAGAAGTACGCCAATATTCATCATCATCATCAATAAGACTATAACTGTATCTTTCACCACTGCATGAACCAGCATCGGTGCCATCATAAGAACCATAACCATTTGTATAACAGCATAATTTACCAACCACTCCACCAGTAACAAACCTCCCTCCACCATTATTATCACTCCTGACTACCACCACCATTACCATCACGCCACCACTCCCACTACCACCACCACCACCACCGTACCACCGTACCACTGTTAAGATCTCGTACGATCACTTGTGCCACAATCAAGACGACTATCAAAACTACACCACCACCACCACCATCACCACACCACCACTACCATCCCCACTGCTACCATCTTTTTCTTACCTCTCTTACTACCACCACCACTACAATCACAACCACAACCACCAACACAATAGTCTATATCTACCTTCATTGCTTCCACCGTTATGGCTCCCCTGTGAACCACCACACACATCACCTATACTACCACCTTCATTAACTTCACCACCGCCAACCTTACGACGGCTACAACCACAACACAATGGCCATCACCACCACCACCACCACCACTAACGCCACCATCATCGCCACCACCGCCACCACCGCCAACACCACCATCACTATCTTCATCTTGAAACACCATTGACATTATTAATATAAAAATTCCCTTTCCAAAATCATATATAAAAATGTCGCGTTATCGTTCTATAAGACCTTATCAAACAAAGCCAGCATTCAGTTCCATTAAAGCATTCTTGACCACAGTCCATTCTGTATGTCACCTACCCACTGCCACAAAATATAAGCAGCCATGATATCACCCCCCACTCCAACCGCGACCTACCCACGCTAGATTGATCACAGAAAGGTCGAAACGGGAACAAAAAAATATATTTTCGTTTGCAAATCGTCAAACTTAATATTTCCTTATTTCCTTGTTCTTATTTTTGTTGCTCTTACTGCTGTTGTTGTCGTTGTTGCTGTATTTGTTCTTGTCGTTATTGTTGGCATTGCTACTTTTGTTGTTGTTGTTGTTCTTGGTTTGCTTGTTGTTGCTGTTATTAGTTTTGTTGTAATTGTTGTTGTTGCAGCTGTTACCCTTACCGGCGTTTGCTATTATTGTTGTTCCCTGTTAGTGTTCGATTCGCTGTGTTTGTTATTGTTGTTGTTTTGGCTGCCGATTTTGTTCTTGTTGTTGTTGCTTCTAATAATTTCGTATTTCTGGTTGTATTTTGTAATATATTACTCTTTCACTTTCTTCCGCTACATTTTTTTGGTGTGTAATAGTTGATATATTTTCGTCGTGGCTGTCGATTTTGATGGTAGAGCGTCGTTATTGTTGCTGTTACTGTTAGTATTGTACTAGTTATAGTTGATAAAGTCACACACACAAACA
>NW_021836044.1:0-25483 GCF_006345805.1 Octopus sinensis
ACCCGGATACCAGTCAGTCTGTCGCAATGTTAACCCCTGGTTAATGCTGGTGCTTCTCAGATGAGAGCACTGGAAGTGTCTTTCTCGTGGACACAACTTACCGAAACAATAAATGCATACGCCTATATGTGTGTGTGCGCGCGCTTATGTACATATCCGTGTGTATGTGGGTGTATTTTTGTATGCATGTACACACACACACACATAATCTTTTATTCTTTTATTCTTTTGCTTATTTAAAGGTGAATTTTAAAGTCGTTATGCCAATCACATAATCCCCTTCCGACATAGGCCAAAAGTAAAGGTACGAAAGTGGCTAAGTTTGGAAGAAAACAAAACACCACATGTGACTGGTTGGGAAGTAATTGAGAAACCATAACTTATGTGAATGGATCGAATAAATATAAACATTTTTTAGCGTAAAGAGTGCATATCCTGTTCAGATCTAAGATGCTTAATTCTCTATTAGACTCTAGGTCTGGAATTTTCAGTCGTTGTCAAGTATAAATATATTTTGAAGATCTGCAAAATTCCGTCTATTCTTGATTAGATTTTTGATATTTTATTAGCCTTATAATTCAAGGTCTAACAAGGAGAACACTTAAATGCTGTTTTTACTTTTCCCTTTTCCCATTTTCGTTTTTGTGCTTTCGCTTTCCGATTTCCGGAACACTGGGCATGCTGTGGAAGACATGCACTGGGGCTGCGGCATCTCCAAACATTCTGCGTAAATGGTGAACAGGTGTGGTCATCGTTTGTCAAACAGGATTTTCCACATCTCATCTCCTTGAGTAAGCTGCAGTCGTGGGTCAAGAAGAGACCGAGGAATGGTTACTGGCATCTGGAATGTTGCTAGGCACTCACTGTCCTCTACCAGGTGGGCAATGCGATCAGTGGAAAATCCACTCTGAAGTTCTATGGAGGGTTAGTGGAGGGAAAGTGCGATGAAGCACTTGGAGAGACGCTAGGCGTTGACAAAATTGAACTAACCAGTCTGTTGAGGAGGACTTTCAAGACGGGGATAATGGATAACTTCTAGAAGTCCCTTGCTTTGCAGTGCTATCGGGGGGCACTGCCGGATCGAGATAAACTCTACAAGCACGGAAGCGCTGCCTGACCGACCTACCCGAGATGTGCGCAGAGCGATGAAAGCGTTCTGCACGCACTCGTCCAGTGTCCTTGCAGTACTGACTTGTGGAGTTATGTTGTGTAGGCAGTTTCTATCTATCGGCCGAGTCCGTAGTGAAGATCGATCAGCCGCTTTCCATCAGTCCGGAATTTCAGGCAATTTACTTCTGTCTAATAGCAGTAGCGAAAGAGGCTGTATTGTGGACCAGGTTAAACGGACTAAAGACAGAGAATTTTCTCTACGGCCAATCACGGGTCACCTTTTTCAAATTTCCTTTGGAAAGGAAGATGAGGGTGCAGAGTGAAGTGCTGCCTCCCAGTACGTTTGCCAAAAGGTGGATGAACAGAGAAAATGGTACGTGTGAGTGGACCTACTCTAATAACACGCCTTTGGGCTAGTGAATTTGAGAGGGAGGAGAGTGCTCTTACCAGATGCCCTCGAAGCGTCGAGTGGTTCAGGATTGGGGTGTGGTACCTGAGCCAACTCCAGGGGATTACCTGCACCTATTACGAACTTTCATAGTTATATTCTTTTGTCGGATATCATTGTTATTCTTTTATCTGTGTACTCGTTGTCTCTCCGTTAAATCCCCACTGTCCATGTCTACTGTATCCTGTTTCTTTACTACCCACAAGGGGCTAAACACAGAAAAGACAAACAAGGACAGACAAACGGATTAAGTCGATTATATCGACCAGAGTGCGTAACTGGTACTTCTTTAATCGACCCCGAAAGGCTGAAAGGCAAAGTCGACCTCGGGGGAATTTGAACTCAGAAGGTAACTGCAGAAGAAATACCGCTAAGCATTTAGCCCGAAGTACTGAAGATTCTGCCAGCTCTCACCGCCTTGTCTACTGTATCTTCTCCGATATGCCGGCCCTATTGGCAAGTAATAATGATAATATGGTAGCATAATTACTGGCAAATATTAAGGTTTTATCCAAAAGTATTTGTGATATTGACGGGTAATCATTTGATACAGTTTTATAATTTAGAGTTGAGGAATTATGTATGATATTTGAATTGGACGGGTAGATGTCTACACTTTATTGTTAATAGGACATCTGAAGAAGGCTGGAGAATACCTCAGCCGAAACGTTATAGTAACAACTAACAAGATGAGGACACCTGTCCGTCGATTGTAATTATTCTTTTCTACTCTAGTCACAAAGCCCGAAATTTTGGGGTAGGGCCCAATTGATTAGATCGACCCCACTATGCAACGGGTACTTAATGTTTCAAACCCGAAAGGATGAAAGGTAAAGTCGAAATCGGCGGAATTTTGAACTCATAACGTAAAAACAGAACGTTAAGCATTTTGCCCTGCGTGCAAACGTTTCTGCCAACTCGGCGCCTTGTCAATTGTAAATATTGCAATAATTTGACATGTCAAACTGAAGGAAATTCGTGCGTTTATGGTGGAAAGAGGGAAACCAAAAATAACATCTCAAGTGCAATTCCATAGCGGGAGCTCAACGTTATTCCTGACACGGTGTATAATACGGTCAATAATGCATTAACTAACTCGACCCAAATCGGATTTTCTGAGGCAAATGAGTCGGATGGAAAGCCTAGAATAGAACTTATAACCTCCCTCTCAAACCCTTATCTGATATCGAACCGCTTAAGTCCATCCTTTTTTCACTAATTTAACTTGGACATAAACTAATCCACTTTCTACCACTCTCACCTTTAATACCATCAGTGGTCTTATGATCTTGAAATCTATTTTCTCCATCCTGCAACTATTCTCTGTCTAAACATCCCTAACTCCCCTTCCTATTAAATGTAGCCCTCTATAAAATCAATCAGTCTTAAACCTATATCATGACAACATTTTAAATGCAAAATTTTTAATATAAACTTCTTCCCCCGGAGAGGTGATGTTATCCAACAATGGACCCTGATATCTGTCGTATATCAGGACCACAAAGATCCCTGAAACGGCCGTAGAACATTTAAAACTCTACCTATACTATTTGTGATACTGTTTTATCTGAAAATTGGACTATGTCTTCTTAATATCCACACACGTTTACCTTTTTGATTTCCATTCAATGTATCTTCATATGTAAATGTAGATAAATATCTAGCTTGCTTGTCGTTTCTTTACGTATCTAAAGTCTCAAGTTCTAATCTCTTCAGCACTTCGAAGTGAACACCTGTATCTAAAGTAGAAAATAAAATATATATATGAATATGTATATATATATATACATATAAATACATATACATACGCACGTCTATATATATATATATATATATATATATATATACATGTATTTATTTATATTAAGGGCATTACTATATAGAAATGCCTCGCGCTAAGAGGGATTCTTGAAGTCAACACTACTATAATAATCACATTGTATCAAACGCAAGGATACAAGAGATCGTCTGGTACGTTGATTTTTGTTAAATTTTATGTCTTGACAAAGGCTGCGCTGATGAGTGAAAAGTGCATTTTGTGCACTAATTACGGAATCATATGATGTTCAGCTACGTCTGTTTCTGGAGGCTCGCTTTGAGAGTTGCATTCCCTCGCGTTTTGTACAATGTGGGCATTATAGTAGTTTTGACTTCAAGAGACCCTCCTAGCGTGAGGCATTTATGTATAAATAATGCCCTTAATATATATAAATATATTCATAGGGAATAATTAATAAGTTATCCCTTCTGAGGTTTTTCACAATAACTACTTGATAAATCCTCGTAAAAATGTTATCCTATATTTCAATTATATATATTTATTAGTAGCCCCAAACTTACTTTGTTATATACACACACACACACTTATGTATAATATATATATATATAGAATATATATATATATATTATAATATATATATATATATATATTACATATATGTATATATCTATGTATATGTGAGCATGTGTATGTATATGTGTATGTGTTTCAGTTTCCACTATGACCGCTTAGGAAGAGGTTCCGGTTTTTTACGTCCCAGTAATTTGGCCGATCGGTATCTTGTTAATTCCTTACAACCACTTGAAACTTTTCACATTTTTACCACATCATTTTCAAAGCATTTACGTCTGATGCAGAATTGCCTGCCGCTGACGATAATTGCATTCATGTTTTTCTTTTTTCTGGTAAGTAATAAAAAAAAATCAAAAGTATAAAGTTGCGTAACTGTAGGCAAATCAGCGGAAGGGATCGCGAGAATACGCAGCAGGCTTAACAACAAATACTGGGGTCGATTTGTGCGACTAAAACACTTTAAGGCAGTGCCCCCATAGGCGCAGCCAATGGATGACAAACGTAAGGAATTGTTTACAGCTATGGTTTAAATTCTACGCCATAAATTAGAATTGTCGGATCTCATCGAAGACAGCGAACGGGAATTGAAGCTCTATGGTTTGTGTTCCTGAAATTTTAAAGGATGCAACAATAGAAAATGATCTATCTATCGATCAATCAATCGATCTTCTATCTATATCTCTATCTATCTATCTATCTATCTATCTATCTATCTATCTATCTATCTATCTATCTATCTATCTATCTATCTATCTATCTATATATCTACATATCTATCTATCTATCTGGAACGAGATAACGAGTAGGGTGGTCACTCTCGCCCAGCAATGGGCCGAGAGGAAAGTGTCCCTAAAAGGTCGGGCGGAGGTGGCGAACGCCTACATCGCGTCCATCATCTACTACCGCCTGACCGTCGTACCTTGTCCCGACCCTACCATCACCAAACTAGAACGCATCCTCTTCCGCTTCTTGTGGAAAGGATGCGTCCCGATGGTCAGGCGATCCATTTGCTGCCAACACCCGTTAAAAGAAGGGCTGGGCATGCCGTGGTTGATGATGCGCAGACACGCGCTGAGACTGCGACATCTCCGGCTCTATGTTCACGACGGTGAACAGGTGTGGTCGCCGTTTGTGAGGCACGCATTCCCGCAACTCGTCTCCATGACCGAACAACAGTCGTGGATCAAAAAGAGGCCGAGGAAGGGCGAATGGCACCGCGAGTGTCGCGTTGCTCTCAAGCAACTCTGCCGTCCCAGGTCGACCTTGAGTGACTTCAACACAACCAAAGAATTCTATAGGGGATTAGTGGAGGGGAGGTACGACGACGATCTCGTGGCAAACCTGGGCGTCGACGAGGAATACCTGACCCGCCTGTTTCAAACGACTTTCGGCCCGGGACCTATGGACAACTTCCAGAGATCCCTGGCCTGGCGGTGCTACCGAGAAGCGCTACCCGTTCGGGATAAGCTCTATAGGCATGGCTCGAGAAACACGGGGCCGACCTGCCCGAGATGCGGGCAGAGCGACGAAACCGCTCTGCACGCAATCGTGCAGTGTCCAGCAATTTCCGACCTGTGGGCTTATGTCGAACGACTGCTGTCACGTGTGGGACGTGTCGGTTTATCAGCCGAGTCTATCGTTAATATCGTCACGCCTCCTCCCTTCAAACGGGAAGGAAGAGCTATTTTTATCATACTTGTGGCTATGGCGAAAGAATGTATCTGGTGGACGCGCCCGAAAGGATTGGAGACAAACACTTTCCTCTCTGGTCAATCTCTCATCAACTTCTTCAAGTATCACATGAAGAGGAAAGTGAGAGTAGAGAGGCAAATTTTGTCTAGCGAATGTTTTAAAAAAAAGATGGGTGAATGTAGCAAGGATGGCACGTATGAATGACGAAGCCACCTTGACTATGTTTCTATGAACCGTAAAAATTAATACAGAGAGTTGCTTATTTGCAAAAAAAAAATAAAAGAAAGAAATATAACATGTGACTTCATTGACCGAGGTTATCGTGGTCTTTTCCGTAGGCTTTTCTTTACACTTCATATTGACATTTCTGTGATTACGATCCCTATTGATCAACTTTTTTCCTCTCCCCTTTCCTTTTATTTTTTTCCCTCTCCCCCCTTTTTTAAAAAAATCCTCCCCTTTTTGTCCTCTTTCTTTCCTTTTACGATCCCTTTTGATCGAAACCCAACCCCCTTTTTTTACCCCCAAAAGAAAAGCTCAACCTTGTAATTTGTTCTGTCTGTGTGCAGCCCTGTGTGGCTAATAAAGAAACATATCTATCTATCTATCTATCTATGTCCATCTATCTCTATCTATCCATCTATCTATCTATCTATCTATGTATCTATTTATCTATCTATCTATCAATCTATCTATCTATCTATCTATCTATCTATGTCTATATATCTCTATCTATCTATCTATCTATCTATCTATCTATCTATCTATCTATCTATCTATCTATCTATCTATCTATCACTGTCTATCTATGACTATCTATCTCTATCTTTCCATCTTTCTATCTATCTATCTATCTATCTATCTATCTATCTATCTATCTATCTATCTATCTATCTATCTATCTATCTATCTATCTATCAATCAAACTATCATGTGTCTGTCTAGCTATCTCTCTATCAATCATTGTCTGTATCTTTATCTTTCTATCTCTCTATCTATTACGTCTCTCCATATATCGATATACATATATATATATACACACACATATATACATTCATTTACATTTGCTTATTTTGACACACACAAACACACACGCAGACACACACTTTCACACACACATATACATAATATAAAGGGAGAGGAAAATCAAATCATGGGACGCAACTTACAAGCATTGTACTACAATCCAGGCTCTGGTAAACCACATCGAATGGTCCGGCAAAACGGGAAAATCTTTATGGTAAACAATCATTGTCTTTCACTTAGTTCCAAAATTCCGAGTTCACTATTTCGGGTTTTATCCTGTGTAAAAGACATTAAAATAAGAATTAAATGTTACACATGAAGTAACTTACTTTTTAGTATATTTTATATACAATGAAATTTAGTTATTTTATACCTGTGAATGACACGCCTTTCTGCTGCATGTATATCATAAGCATTAGCATCAGGTTACATCCTGCTGGTTGAAAACTGTACCACCAGTATGCAGTAATTATAACTTTAGACTCAGATACTGATACCGGTGGAATGTAAAATACGGCTGCATGCCATTGCTAAAATTTTGAATAAACAGGATGCAAACTTACACCGGGCACAATAATGTGCTATGATACACATATACACACCCGCAAACACACACATGCTCACACATACACACACACACATTCATATATATATACGCATAATTGTGTTCGTTGTGTTCTGCTACTTCAATGAAAAAATGTTTGGTAAATAAACAAATGACGCAATATATATATATATATATATATATATATATATATATATATATGCGCACATATATATATAAACATTCACTAACTCTTACGAACAGAGGTGAAACCAATTCTTTGGTAAGTTACGATTTTCATTATATTACATCGGCCATCAATTGGCCATCGTTCAGACACCTCAACGGCATTTAGGATGGGATAAAAAGGGTCTCCACCCTTAAGACATCATATGTTTGTGTTCCCAAATTACCTAAAATGTTATTTATGCTTTTATTTTTACTTCAGTAATTTTCAGTTAACCCATTAGCATTGGCACTGGCCACGTCGGGCCCAAATATTCTTCCTGTTTTCTGTGGAAACTGAACACATTAGTCCTTTCACAACCACCATGCAGTTATTCTAAAAGTAAGCAATCACATAATCAAAATCTCAAAGCTAGAAGATAACGTATGTTTAATTGTAAACGATGTGAATAAATAAGTAATTCATCTGAATGTTGAAGGAGTATCCCCTTCTAGCTGGTACAATAATGAAACAGCAATTCCATCTCAAATTACAAGTGGGGTCTTTTTTAAGAACACATTTCAGGTTCGAGGGAGTGGTTAAGAATGTTAGTAGTACAAAAAATCGGGTCGGTATTTTTCTTAGTATTTGACTTTTGTTAATTATTGTTTGAAGCCGAGAAGGGTCAAATGAGAGTAGAGACGGTTGAAAAGCAAAAATTTGAAGAAATTTGTGATGTGTGTTGGAGAGATTTAGGAGGCTGAGAGGAGGATGAAAAATCGATTGATCATAATACTTGGAATAAATTTGGGATGCGTGTTATATATATTTATATTTCTGTGGGTATCTATATATATGCTGACTACTTAATGTTTTTGATACTGTGTATTAATGTAGGAGTTTATATGTATATATATTGTGCGTATATGTGTGTGTGTTTGCATGTATGTATGTAAGAGCTTATATGTATATATTATGTATTTGTAAATGCAATTTTGGATATTTCATATGTATTGCATATGCTCATATATATATATATATATATATCTGTATATATATATATATATATATATATATATATATATATATATATATATATACATATATGTATACATAGACACACACACATATATTAGCTATTTGGAATGTGTTCACTTGTCGATTGTCAGGTTGACTCTTGTTTTACATTACAGCTTTGATTATTTAGAATTAGGGAAGTGCATGAATGTCGGGTAGTATTTATGCTTACGATAAAAAATAACGTCAGAGAATTTAACAGTGAGGAGTTGTGGAGGCGAAGAATAGTTAATGACTCTTTAATACATAACATACATTTATCTATATTTGTGTTGTATAGGAGAGCTTCACATACTATGGACCACGATAGAGCGTATTGGACATTGTTTTCAATTGAGGTTGTATATGTGTGTTGCTAAAGATAGAAATAGTTTAGATTTGGGATTAGTGAAATAATACATATGAGCACGACAACGGCATTCGAATGCCTCAGTGCCATAAATATATACCCTTGCCTGGTGGGTACATGGGATCATCACGTGGCACTTATAGATTACGCTTTTGAGGAGACAGGTGTCTGCATACCGTATATTTCAGAGCCAGTCAGTTGCAAGTGGTTGGGGTTTACTATTAGTAATGTTGATGTTGGTTGGTTTGTTGTTAGTGGGGAGAATCTAACTTAGGATTTATATTAGTATCGGAGTGGGAGTTTGTAATGGAACTAATATTTGTCGTCTCGTAGATAGGGTTGTAGAATATTGGCTGAAGTTTAGTATTATACAATTGAGGTGGCTTATTAATGTTTGTATTATTGTATTGTGAAGTTTAGCTTGGAATTTTGGGGAAAATTTTGGTTTTATCCACACATAAACTTTGAGATGTATTGTTGATTTTTTTGATTTTATCTTACTATAATCAGCAACAAACACATTCCGTCAATATTAAATTCTTTATTGGATAAAAAAAACATTATCAAAACTTGAAGGTAAAACAAAACAAATGTGCTTTGTTTTCTTCCAGGCACAAATGTCCTGTAGCAATAGTCTTTCATCGACCGACCTTTCCTCCAAAAAAATCAGTGGAATCATTCGATCTCCATACACAAATTATTTTCCTCCTGGAACTATAAAAAAAGTTACACACATTAGGCGCACCTTTCTCTAAGCGGCACACTAAATTTCCCAGGTAAGAATAGCGGCTTATACACCGGAAAATACGGTGTTTCATTTTTTGTCATATTCATATCGACTTCCACTCCATAAACGTTACACAAACACTTGACTGCGCATGCCTAAATGTCTACATTAAAGTATTTTCTAAGCTAAATTCTCTGCTTGATCTACAGGCTCATTAGGCCCCCAGTATATCTCGGTATCGAACGCATTTCAACACACAAGGATGCAACACAAGATGCCAGTCTGTCGCAATGTTAACCCCTGGTTAATGCTGGTACTTTTCAGATGAGAGCACTGGAAGTGTCTTTCTCGTGGACACAACTTACCGAAACAATAATCCATACGCCTATATGTGTGTGTGTGCGCGCTTACGAACATATCCGTGCGTATGTGTGTGTATTTTTGTATGCATGTACACACACACACACACAATCTTTTATTCTTTTAATCTTTTGCTTATTTAAGGTGAATTTCAAAGTCGTTATGCCAATCACATAATCACCTTCCGACATAGGCCAAAAGTAAAGCTACGAAAGTGGCTAAGTTTGGAAGAAAACGAAACACCACATGTGACTGGTTGGGAAGTAATTGAGAATCCATAACTGATGTGAATGGATCGAATAAATATATGCTTTGTTTAGCTGAAAGAGTGCATATCCTGTTCAGATCTAAGATGCTTAATTCTCTATTGGACTCTAGGTCGGAAATTTTCAGTCGTTATCAAGTAAAAATATATTTTGAAAAACTGAAAAATTCCGTCTATTCTTGATTAAAATTATGATATCTTTTTAGCCTTATAATTCAAGGTCTAACGAGAACTCTTAAATGCTGTTTTTACTTTTCCCTTTTCCCATTTTCGTTTTTGTGCTTTCGCTTTCCGATTTCCGGAACACTGGGCATGCTGTGGAAGACATGCACTGGGGCTGCGGCATCTCCAAACATTCTGCGTAAATGGTGAACAGGTGTGGTCATCGTTTGTCAAACAGGCTTTTCCACATCTCATCTCCTTGAGTAAGCTGCAGTCGTGGGTCAAGAAGAGACCGAGGAAGGGTTACTGGCATCTGGAATGTTGCTAGGCACTCACTGTCCTCTACCAGGTGGGCAATGCGATCAGTGGAAAATCCACTCTGAAGTTCTATGGAGGTTTAGTGGAGGGAAAGTGCGATGAAGCACCTGGAGAGACGTTAGGCGTTGACAAAATTGAACTAACCAGTCTGTTGAGGAGGACTTTCAAGACGGGGATAATGGATAACTTCTAGAAGTCCCTTGCTTTGCAGTGCTATCGGGGGGCACTGCCGGATCGAGATAAACTCTACAAGCACGGAAGCGCTGTCTGACCGACCTACCCGAGATATGCGCAGAGCGATGAAAGCGTTCTGCACGCACTCGTCCAGTGTCCCTGCATTACTGGCTTGTGGAGTTATGTTGAAAAGCTGTTATTAAGTGTAGGGAGTTTCTATCTATCGGCCGAGTCCGTAGTGAAGATCGATCAGCCGCTTTCCATCAGTCCGGAAGGTCAGGCAATTTACTACTGTCTAATAGCAGGAGCGAATGAGGCTGTTTTTTGGACCAGGTTAAAAGGACTAAAGGCAAGGACTTTTCTCTACGGCAAATCACGGGTCAACTTTTTCAAAGTTTCTTTGGAAAGGAAGATGAGGGTGCAGAGTGAAGTGCTGCCTCCCAGTACATTTGCCAAAAGGTGGATGAACAGAGAAAATGGTACGTGTGAGTGGACCTACTCTAATAACACGCCTTTGGGCTAGTGAATTTGAGAGGGAGGAGAGTGCTCTCACCAGATGCCCTCGAAGCGTCGAGTGGTTCAGGATTGGGGTGTGGGTACCTGAGCCAACTCCAGGGGATTACCTGCACCTATTACGAACTTTCATTGTTATATTCTCTTGTCGGACATCATTGTTATTCTTTTAACTGTGTACTCGTTGTCTCTGTGTTAAATCCCCACTGTCCATGTCTACTGTGTCCTGTTTCTTTACTACCCACAAGGGGCTAAACACAGAGAGGACAAACAAGGACAGACAAACGGATTAAGTTGATTATATCGACCACAGTGCGTAACTGGTACTCATTTAATCGACCCCGAAAGGATGAAAGGCAAAGTCGAACTCGGGGGAATTTGAACTCAGAAGGTAACGGCAGAAGAAATACCGCTAAGCATTTCGCTCGACTTACTGAAGATTCTGCCAGCTCTCACCGCCTTTTCTACTGTATCTTCTCCCATATGCCGGCCCTATTGGCAAATAATAATAATAATAATAATAATAATAAATATTATTATTATTATTATTATTATTAGTATTATTATCATTATCATTATTATTAATAATATTATTATTATTATCATTATTATTATTAATTATTATTATTATTATTATTATTATTATTATTATTATTATTATTATTATTATTATTATTATTGGAATTTTTTTCCGGCTAAACTTTTCACTCACTTCTCAGTAAAATTGTCATTTAACGCAATCGTTAATGTGATATTCCCTCCAGTTTCATATTAAAGAAAAGATTAGGCAGGGTTGTGTATCTAATTGCATCACACACACAGACACACACACACACACTCACAATCGTACACATCAACTCTCCTCCTCTTCTTTCCCCTCTCTCTCTCTTCTATCACTCCCTCTCCCCACTCTCTCATTTTAACTCTTCCACTTCCACCGCCAATCGTCATAAACTGCTGACTGAAACTTTTCAAATCGAAATAATAAAATTAGAAATACAGATGCCATATATATATATATAATATATATATATATATATATTATATATATATATATATATATATATATAATATATATATGTGTGTGTGTGTGTGAAATAGAAAGATGAATAATCTTGTAGTAGATTAATCAAAAGTTTAACCGATACCTTAGTAGCAAAAATCACAGCAGTAAACAGCACGGTTGGAGGTACAACCATCTGGCGTTGCAACCGTGCGTTGGTGCGGATAATTGAAATTAAAACATTATTGGTGAATTGAAGAAATGGAGCTGAACGCAGATTGAACAGAAATCGTTTTATTTCATTCTACACGTGTTTCGAAAGGCACAAATTACCAAAATCCGATTGAATAATGGGACCATATTGTGTCTTTCTCTTCAGGAAGAAAAAAGGAAATCCGTTGGAAAAACAAAAACAGAACTGAGGCGGAGCAAAAACAAATCGAACTATGCTCCTAAGAGCCCATGGCGAAACTGTTTATCAGTGTATGTTGAGAACCGGTGGCTGAAGAATTCAACGGGTCAGGCATCGGTCAATCATGTGGGTGAGGGTGTATAGATGTTCTTTGTGACCGAGAATAAAGTTCTGACTATTTAAGGAATATTGGATGTTTTATAAGGGGCGAGAAAAAATCTACTTAGAGACGTGTGTGTGTGTATACTGTTCTATATATGTGTGTGTTGGCGTAGGGGTAGAAAACATTTTTTGTGTACGTGTGTGCGTTTGATCGTTCGGCTGTCAGTGGCTACTGCCGTGAAAACCGTTGGGTGGCAGAAAGAAAAAAAAATATATATATATTATGTTTTATGTGTGCGTGTGTTCATCTAAGCCTGCCTTGTCAAGGAAACCCCCCGCTGTGAAAAAACCAAGCCCCGTTTGTCTTACAGGAGTAATTCCCCTTGCAGTGGTTAATCGTAGATATCTTTTTTTTTCTTTCTGCCACCCAACGGTTTTCACGGCAGTAGCCACTGACAGCCGAACGATCAAACGCACACACGTACACAAAAAATGTTTTCTACCCCTACGCCAACACACACATATATAGAACAGTATACACACACACACGTCTCTAAGTAGATTTTTTCTCGCCCCTTATAAAACATCCAATATTCCTTAAATAGTCAGAACTTTATTCTCGGTCACAAAGAACATCTATACACCCTCACCCACATGATTGACCTATGCCTGACCCGTTGAATTCTTCAGCCACCGGTTCTCAACATACACTGATAAACAGTTTCGCCATGGGCTCTTAGGAGCATAGTTCGATTTGTTTTTGCTCCGCCTCTGTTCTGTTTTTGTTTTTCCAACGGATTTCCTTTTTTCTTCCTGAAGAGAAAGACAATATGGTCCCATTATTCAATCGGATTTTGGTAATTTGTGCCTTTCGAAACACGTGTAGAATGAAATAAAACGATTTCTGTTCAATCTGCGTTCAGCTCCATTTCTTCAATTCACCTATATATATATATATATATGTCTTAGGATGTGGAATGTTCGTATCAGCTAACACGGACTGTGTCATCATAATACAGTCCACGAAGTGGTGATAGGAGCAATGCTTATCCAAGAGAAGTCAGTGGGCCTGCAAATCGGCAGGTGGAGAGGCAGACCCATACCAACCGACAGTTTGTAGGGCGTTAGACGGAAAGACAGGTTAAACTGCTTGGGTTCTGGTTTGCTCTTGACCTCGGGGTGGACAACAACGGCTGGGAGGTGACGAACAGGATAGTCGATCTCACCCAGAAGTTGGCAGAGAGGAAGCTGTTCGTGAATGGTCGAGTCGAAGTGGCGAATGCGTACATCCCTTCCGTCATCTATGACTGCCTGAATGTAGTCCCATGCCCGATAAAGTTAGAGCGTTTGTTATTCCGCTTTCTAAAGAAGGGACGTGTTCCGCTCATCAGACGGTCCATCTGCTGTCAACAACCTCTCAGTGGAGTACTGGACATGCCGTTGCTAATGATTCGCAGACATACGCTGAGACTGCGACATCTCCTGCGTTTCTTTAACGGTGAGCATGGGGGATTGACTGTTTGTCAAACGGGACTTACCGCAGCTCGTCTCACTGATGAAGCTACAGTACTGAGTGAAGCGTTGGCCAAGAAAGGGCGCTTGGCACCTGGAGTGTCGGCAAGCTCTCACAGCTTTCTGCCAGTCGGCAACGCGGGCGTTGATAGTTCCACCATGGATTTCTATAGGGGATTAGTAGAGGGGAAAGAACAACAACGAAATCGGGTAAAATTCTGGGCGTAGGTGGAGGGAATCAACTAACTGGTCTTTAACTTCCAGGAATCCCTGGCCTGGCAGTGCTACCTGGGAGCTCTGCCGATTCAAGACAAGCTCTACAGATACGAAAGTGTTGTCGGACGAATATGTCGAGGGTGTGCGCACGGCGATGAAATAGTCCTGCATGCACTCATCCGTCCAGTTTACGAGCTGAGTTCATTGTAAAGATCGCCCCGCCACCTTCTTTTGGCCGGGAAGGAAAAGCAGTTTCTTCTGCGCGGTGGCTAAAGAAGTACAGTGGTGGACGAGACTGAAAACATTGAAGACTAAACCTCCTTCACAGAAAAATTATGTCATTTAATATTATCATTTAATATTATCATTAATATTCACTTCAGTTTTATATTAAAGAAACACTTAGGCATGGTTATGTATCTCATTGCATCACACACAAACACACACACAAACACACACACACACACACACATACACACACACACACACACACACATACACATCAGGACATATACACTTGAAGACCCTTCACACCACAAAATCCTCGCCTGTCATCCTTCTTTCGTATAAAATAATGTTACTTTGTTAACGAAAATTCTTTTCCCATAACTTTAAAGCTGCTAAAACCTTTAATTCCTCTTCAGAATTGTTATAATTTCTCTATCATATACTTTATTTCACAAACGTAATTTTCTGAAACGAACTATTGTTAAATGAATTTGTATCATTTGCTTCCAAGTCAATCATTATATATACCATTTAAATTATTATCGTTATTGATAACGTGATTTTCTTTAGTGACACTATCGTTAAATGAATCTATCGTCTGCTCACAGGAAATATTTGGCTGCTATTTCTAGCACATCCAGCTTAAACTTCAGAGATTCTTCACGAAGAGAATGGTGGATGACAATGTGAACACTGGAGGGTCTTACAAAGAATTTAGAAATGTACTTCATTTTAATGTTGACTTTAGACGTTGTATTTGGGAAGAGATCGATGATCAATAGGTATCGATTATTTCTTTGATACGAAAGTTTCTTCAGAGTATTACTTCTTCTCTGGCCCTCCACTGTTCATAAGGGCTCTGCAATATGCTTGGTTTCTTTTATTTAATATCTTAACCCGGATGTTTTTCATTTGATTTCTCTTTTTGTATGTCTCCTTTTTCCAAGCTGAGTTCATTCAATTCTTTTAGTACGTCTTGTGTGGTTGAATTTAGGTTGTGGATATCCGTTTCTGGAGTTCTGCTTTGGTTCTCATTTTGTTGTTGGTATGTAAGAGGGGAATAAAGTGTTTCTATGTTGATTTGCGTCTATTGTGCCAATTCATGGAAGGCATCAGCAAGGCAATCATTTTTTATCATGGTTGAAAGTTTTGGTAAATTCTTCTAATATTTCAGATTTCAATGATTCGACACACACACACACAACTGTGCATAAATGTGTATATATATATATATATATATTATATATATATATATATATATATATATATATATATATATAATATATATATATATATATATGTGTGTGTGTGTATATAGATATATACATGAATATATACGTATATATAATTCTGATAACTGTGTGTGCGTGTGTATATATATATACATACATATACTCACACACACACAGATATCACAATTTGTAAAATAGTACTTAGATTATTTCAAGTTAATTTCAGTTCCGCGGATGCAAACAGTCTCATACAGTTACGCATATACACACACACATACACACACAAAACCCACTACCTCTTCTTTCTCCCACCCTCCCTCTCTCTTTCTATCACTTTCTTTCCCCTCTCTCATTTACACTCTTCCACTACCAACGCCCATCTTTGACTGCTGACGCAAACTTTTCATATCGCATTCATATAATGAGAAATAAAGACGCCAATCTATATCTACACACACACACACACACACACTCACACACGCACACACACATATATATATATGCATTATTGTGTGCTTTGTGTTCCGCTACTTCAATGAAAAAATGTATGGTAAATAAAACAAATGACGCAATATATATATGCGCATATATATATATATATATATAAACATTCACTAACTTTTACGAACAGAGGCGAAATCACTTCTTTGGTAAGTTACGATTTTCATTATATTATATCGGCCTTCTATTGGCCATTGTCCAGTCTCCTCAACAGCATTAAGGATGGGATAAAAAGGGTCTCCATCGTTAAGACCTCATTAATTTGTGTCCCGAAATTACCTAAAATGTTATTTATGCTTTTATTTTTACTTCAGTAATTTTCAGTTAACCCATTAGCATTGGCACTGGCCACGTTGGGCCCAAATATTCTTCCTGTTTTCTGTTGAAACTGAACAGATCAGCCCTTTCACAACCACCATGCAAAGTTATTCTAAAAGTAAGCAATCACATAATCAAAATCTCAAAGCTAGAAGATAACGTATGATTAATTGTAAACGATGTAAATAAATAAGTAATTTATCTGAATGTTGAAAGAGTATCCCCTTCTAGCTGGTACATTAATGAAACAGCAATTCCATCTCAAATTACAAGTGGGGTCTTTTTTAAGGACGCATTTCAGGTTCGAGAGAGTGGTTAAGAATGTTAGTAGTACAAAAAATCGGGTCGGTATTTTTCTTAGTATTTGAGTTTTGTTAAGTATTGTTTGAGGCCGAGAAGGGTCAAATGACAGTAGAGGCGGTTGAAATGCAAAAAATTTGAAGAAATTTGTGATGTGTGTTGGTGAGATTTGGGAGGCCGAGAGGAGGATGAAAAAGCGATTGATTATAATTTGCTTCGTTTGATTTAGGGCCATTTTTATTTGTTCACTAGCAGTATTACTCACCTCGTGCGCTCGTGCGTTCTATGCATGCGCGAATTAATCCAAACTTGGTTTTAAAATCAAGCATTTAATGCCCTCTATTTTTGCGCTTAAGTGTACCATTTCCTCAACAGGAAGTACGTATAAGTGTTTCATAATTTTTTTTATCAAATAATTGCATTGTTGAATTATTCTTTTAGATCAGTATTTCTCAATGGGGATTTCAGAGGAGAGTTTCAGGGAGTCGCTGGCGATGTATCGTGATGATCAAAAATCCGGCCTGCTAAAATTTGGTTAGTGATTCAAACTGCAGACTCAACGCAAAATGGTCACATTTAATTCAAAGCGTTAAAAAAGTTATGAAAACAATTGGTATGAGTTCACAAAGTTCCAACGATTAATACGAAAAAACCCTCCAGGCTACACCCCGAAAATTAATTTCTTTGCCGTATTTCTACAATGTTTACGGCGATTCGTTTTTATATCTTGATTTGTTTATTTTTCATGCAATTTACGCGTGCTTGCACGCGTGGTGAACACAGTTCACGTCAAACAGCTGACTGAGTAAAGTTCACTATTCAATGCATGGGATAAGCCCTCAACAAACACATTATCGATTTTTGCACTTGCGAGATGAATTTCGGTACAGAAATAGCGCAGTTCAATTTTCATTCGCCTAAACTTTAAGTGACCCATTTTTGGTGGTTCTACGATTTGTTGGCTAGATGTCCCGGGAAGTTAAACACACACACACACACACACACACAGATACACAGACAGACACACAAGTTGAGTTTTATATACATAGACTTACGTTCATGCTTTATTCTTGTTTTCAGGAAAAAAAAGTAAGTAAAATGAAATCATGAAAGTGTATTTGAGGAAAAATTTGTATAAACGCTTCTAAACCTGGGGTACAGGAAAAATTCCTTTGTTACAATACAGTTGCTTGTGGGGTCCCATCGGATTTAACGACCCAACCGGGTTTACAACCACTGCGTATTTAGGGTCTACGAAACTCATGGTTCGCTGGTTTTGTAAATATATTAGACCCCACCCCCGAGTATGGTTACAGATGTGTGTAGGAGTGCGTTTGTGTTTGTGTGTGTGTGTTTGGTGTTTTCTTTGATATTATTACGCGTTAAAGCTATAATATTTTTATAAATTTCTTCACACTAATTTATCGAAATTTAATTTTTTAGCTTTAAATATCCAATCATGAAAACAAAAATATATTTGTCATGTAGAACAGGTGTGAATTTTAGTTCCTTCGGAGAATCTGCAATGTGAAGTTAATAACATTGTAATCTCTGACATTTCCTATTTTCTTCTTTTACAGATAAATCTACGCCTGGCAATATGTTTCACCACGTAGTATCATATAGACGGTCTCTTGTGTTGATATTGTGTACGATATTGTTTTTGGAGACTCAAGCTAATTCAGATATATGCAACATATGTAATTGCAATTCACTTACAACGAGTGTAAATTGTGCAAATCGCAATTTACAATCAATTCCACAACCAATTCCGACGAATGTTGAATATTTGTAAGTATTTGACACTTTCTACGTATTTTCCACATCCAATATTTTAAATTCTCATTGATATGTTCCCAGCTAATCGCTTATGCTGTTTATCTCACAGCTTTAAGCACAATCTTATGTTAGAGTAAAACAAATCGATATGTTACCTGTTGTGAAGTCAAATAAACTGTTTCTTACCATATTGAATTTATAATATATAACATCTCATACACAGTGATTGGATCTGACTAGTATCTGACTTTGATGTCATTTGTCTGAACTTATCAAATCTTATGGTATATTCAATGAACGGACAGTGTAAAAACTTTAGTGCTAAGAAAACGTGTATTCCACATAGTTATATTATATCATTAATTAGTTGAATTGTTGCTTATTATTACAGTAATATGATATAATATCAGTTGATCGTGTCACAGAATAATTGTTAATTATTGTTTGTGTTAGTTTTATAATAGAATATGCAGCGAGCTATCAGAATCGTTGTGCATGCCAGACAAAATGTTGAGCGGTATTTCGTTCGTCTTTACGTTTCGATTTTAAATTCTGTCGCGGTTGACTTTGTTTTTCATTCTTTTGGAAGTCGGTAAAATAAATAGCAATTTATCTCTGAGATCAATGTAAAGGACTTGTCCCTTTCCCAAAATTTCAGGTTTGTTCCTATGGAAGAAATTATTATTTTTATAATTAAAAATGAAACAGATGGATTAAACAGCAGATAATGACGAGATCCGCTTAAATTGCCAAATTCTTAAAATACCTAAGTGAAGAAATCAAAATAGTGTTATTTTAACAAATTATGAGGAATTTATTTTTGATAGAATGTCATCAGTAAAATTTACCCTATCATGAACACAATAAACCTTATTACAAAATTATGGAAGGTTAATTGAAGTTTCGGCTGATTGATGTATCCCCGTTCACCTGAAAACTTACGTAATTTTTAAGTAAATTATTAAAATTTAACGTCTCAAGAAATGGAATAGAATAAAGAGTAATTATTTGATACATGCAATCATAACAAATACTCTGTTGCAACACATTGCTCTTCCAGGTGATTATTTCCAGTTAATTGGCTTGCATCATTGCATTAATCACCTTAAACTTTCAGTTTTAATCAAATATTCTAATACTAAAGTGGATCAATTCATTCGATCATATCTATTTCTCAAAACATTTGGAATGTTTTGACAAAATGAGAAATCCTAATGTAAAATAAAGAGAAAAGTTTCAATAATGGAATTCCTAAATCTCGTATAACTCAAGATGTTGAATAGTAAAGTTGAAGTTCTGTTTAATAAGTTAGATATTTTCATCGTTCATAACTTGAGCGAGGTTTGGCACAAATCATTTGACCGTCTAGCAGAATACATTGCGTTCTGACACACGGCAATCTGACTTCAAGTCCCGCTAAGGTCAACCTTGCGTCATTCATTTCCGAGATCAATAAAAACTTATAACAGTTCAATGAACAAATGCAACTATGACGACGTCGAATATGACACCTTGCAGTATATTGTCTAGTTGTTTGTGATCTGAGTTAAAATCCCACACTTTTTATTTTACCGATTTTGAAAAAAGGATCAGACACGTTTTATAACTCCTGCAAGATCTCCAATACTTGTGATGCAGATATCATTAATATTCCGTTTGAGCTGCTGCAGGTCAACCTTTACAGGAATAATGAATAGGGATGCTACTTAGGGGATGAAGGATTTAGCATAGGTAGTTAATAATGGGAACAAACTGAGGTTTAATACAACAAGAAAAAGAAGCAAAGGACTAAAAAAAGACGAAAAAACTAAGGCAATGTATGTAATCACATCCCTTTTTTAAATAACACCCTAAGCCAGTTAAATCACCATGTAAGGTTGTTCTCCTTTGTAGCACATGACTCAAAATTATATCAGGGTTTCCCCACTCTGCCTTCACCAATTCTATTAATAAATCCCTTTCTATTTCTGTTATGTTTTCCTTCCTAGTCTATTATTTCAGTCTTGACGTTTTGGGGGTTTATTTTTGTGAAGAACCTTTATGCATCAATTATGCAAAGGAAAGGAGTTTACTTTTGCAAAGATAAATTACTTTTGACAGCAAAGTGTAATAACAAATAGAATGCTCATTGGACAGAAACAAGATATTTATAAATAAAGCTGACTTCTGAGATGATAAAAATATCTTCCACTGAAAACTGATGTTGCAACGAATGCTTTGTAAATCTAATTCAAATCACAAATATTTTGAACATCCATTCTTTTCTCATATTTTACATGCATGTGTGTTTTTCATTCATACATTACGTGGTGACTTAAATCCGTTTTATATCTTATATAATAAACTACCCGTAAATCGAACAGAACCTTCGTGAAGAAGAAAAGAAAGCCTTACAAACTGAAGAATGACAATTCAATCATCCTAAAAGAAACCGATTAGGGAAGGGTGATAGCAGTCACGGACCAAGACTACTATAAAAATAAAATATTGGAAACAGACCAATCCTGCTACAAGGAAGAACCAAGACACCCGGAAAAAGTAATAATGAATACACTCAAAAGTCTGATAAATGAATACCAACGTTCGTTCACAGATAAAGAGAAAGATTATTTATGCAGCTCTGTAATGAAAGAGAGTAATTTCTATGGATCACCCAAGATCTGCGAATGCTCCAAAATGCAAGGATCAGCATATAAAAATACTAAGACCTACTGACATCAAATTGAGATCAACAGTTGCTGGACCTTGAGCCCCAACACAACAACTGAGCCATCTTTTGGATATACTCCTCAAACCGTTATGCCCATTAATGGCCAGCTATACCCGAGACGATATGGATCTCCTCAAGCACATTCCACAAGCACATTCCACCCACTGTCCCAGACGTACTATAGTGACAAGCTTTGATTAATTTTTACACTAATACACATCACACTTTGGGCCTGGAAGCAATCAAACACTGGGTAGAAAAACATAGCGGACGGATGGACGAACGCTTCAAAACGCATTTCCAAAGACACACGCCGGGAACTAGAAGACAACACCTTTAGATTCGATAATAAACTATATCGACAGATAAAAAGGACATCACTACGGGGACGAGGTTCGCACACATACTCGCACCCAGAGGTAGATATACATATGTGTATATTTCTGAGTGTATATGTGTGTATGTGCTTATATGTGCATACATGTGCGTGTATGTGTGTGGATGTGTGTGTTGGTACATAGAGAGGCGAAGCGGATACTCGAGGTTGTGCAAGTCAAGTAAGAAATAAACATGAAACTGCTGCCACATTAAGACATTCTTCTCCTCCTTCTTCTTCTTCTTCTTCTTCTTCTTCTTCTCTTCTCCGTCTTCTTCTTCGTCTTCTTCTTCTTCGTCTTCTTCTTCTTCTTCTTCTTCGACTTCTTCTTCTTCTTCTTCTTCTTGGTCTTCTTCTTCTTCTTCTTCTTATTATTATTATTCGTCTTCTTCTTCTTCTTCTTCTTCTTCGTCTCTCTTCTTCTTCTTCGACTTCTCTTCTTCTTATTCTTCTTCCTCCTCTTGGTCTTTCTTATTTCTATTATTATTCTTCTTATATTATTTCTTCGCTTTCTTTTTCTTCTCGTTCTTCTTCTTTTTTTTCTTCTTCTTCTTGAATCTTCATCTTCTACGCCTTTTATTTCTTCTTCTGTTTCTTCTTCTCTCTTCTTCTTCTTCTTTTCTCTCTTGTTCTTTATCTTCTTCTGTTTCTTCTTCCTCCTCTTCTTCTTCTTCTGCTTCTTCCTCTTCTTGTTCTTTATCTTCTTCTTCTTCTCCTTTCTTCTTCTTCTACTTCTTCTTCTGTCTTTCAATCCTTTTTCGGTTTTCATCTTGAACACTTTCATTTTCCATGTCTACTTTTTCTTGTTCTTGTTCTTCTTGTTCTTGTTCTTCTTCTTCGTTATATTTCTTCTTTTTCTTCCTTTCATTCTGAAGTCACAGTGTTTGATATCGTATCACAAATATTTTCCATATAATCTATTTTACTCTTTCTTTACTGCTATAGAGATCTGAACGAGAACAACATTGCAACCATCAAAGAAGGAGCATTCACGGGGCTTTCGAATTTAAAGACATTGTAAGTTCGTTTAGTTTCTTGATACTATTTTCCGAAAGTAATAATTGATGCTGATATATAAGCTCACAAATGTATAAAATTTCAGACTCCACCAAACAAAATCAATTCGAATTTGTAGAATGAACACGATTTAGGAAGATACAAAGAGAATATGAGAGAGCGAGACAATGTGAAAGAAAGAGAGAGAATTTGGGGAGAAAGTGAAATAATGGGGAAAATATAATGTTCCTTTATTGTAGTTGCGTTGTTTCAATTCGCATCTCAACAAATCATTTTTGTTTCCCAAATTTCAAAGGTTTTGATATGAATTTGTATTAGAAATGGTAACGTTTGTGAGTTCACATGTTTGCATCAAATATTTTTAGCTGAAGTATATGTGTATGTTCATATATAAGTGTAGTTCTGTGTGAGATGTGACTATATTATTCCTTTATTTTATATTTTGCATCTTCCTCCATTTCTTATTTCAATATTCTCCTTCGTGTTTCGATATTAACATTCAACTTCGAATTTTGTCATTCACTTCACGTTATTTATGTAATAGAGCAACTGAAGTGGAAGCGGAAAATATATATTCGAATAATATCGTCACATCCATTCTATCTGTAAACCTGAAATACTTACTGTACTTGTAAGCTGGAATATTTGGCCTGATACAATTAAACTGCTGATATATTTCTTGTAAGCGTGTGTTTTCTAAAATTCTTGTGACAATGAAGCGATATGAAATAAATAATCACTCTCACCATATTTCCACACAGGTGAGTGAGAATATGTGTGATTGTGAGTGTGTGTATCACCTTACGTCGTTGATATTATCAATATAAGTATGTGTATGAGTGCATTTGGATATGTTGATTTCTGAAACCGTATATTCCCTGACCTTTAGCCAAGTTCTCTCCTTCAAAACGTTTGTTCCCTGTCCCTGAAATATCTCCTTTTTTTCTTTGACTACATTTTCTCTTTCACCTTCTTGAACACCATGATTTTCAATGTGTCTTCTTCTTCTTCTTTTTCTTCTCTTCTTCTCCTTTTCTTCTTCTTTTCTTCTTCTTCTCCTCCTCCTTCTTCTTCTTCTACTTCCTTTTTCTCTTCTTCTTCTTCTTCTCCTTCAACTTTTCTTCTTCTTCTTCTTCTTCTTCTTCTTCTTCTTCTTCTTCTTCTCTTATTTCATAAACTTACTCCCGTCTTTTCTGCTTCGTCAGTTTTCTCCTTTTTCTTTCTCTTCTACTCTTTTCTGCTATTCTCATTCTCCTCCTGCCCATTCTGCACCTCTTCTCTTCTCTCCACCCCTCTCTTCCTCCAATCTCCTTTTCCTCCTCCTCCACGCCTTCTCCACTTCCCCCGCCCCCTACAAATCACCTTTCCCACCTCCTCATCACCTCATCCCCTTCTACCCCTCCTCCTTCTTCATTTTTCTTCTCATTCTCCTCCCCTTCTCGTCCTCCCCTACTCTCTTCCTCTCATCCCCGTACGTCTTCTTCTTTTCTTCTTCTTCTTCTTCTTCTTCTTCTTCTTCTTCTTCTTCATTATCCCTATTCTTTCTCTCTCTTCATTCTAAAGTCACAGTGTTTGATGTCGTATCACAAATATTTTCCATATAATCTATTTACTTTTCTTTACTGCTATAGACGTCTTGGCAACAACAACATCGCAACCATCAAAGAAGGAGCATTCACGGGGCTTTCGAATTAAAGACATGTAGTTCGTTTAGTTTCTGATACTATTTTCCGAAAGTAATAATTGATGCTGATATATAAGCTCACAAATGTATAAAATTTCAGACTGCACGAACAAAATCAATTCAAATTTGTAGGAATGAACACGATTTAGGAAGATACAAAGAGAATATGAGAGGGCGAGACAATGTTGAAAGAAAGAGAGAGAATTTGGGGGAAAGTGTGAAATAATGGGAAAATATAATGTTCCTTTATTGTAGTTGCTTTGTTTCAATTCGCATCTCATATAACTCATTTTTGTTCTACAAATTTCAATGATTTTAATATGAATTTGTATTAGAAATGGTAACGTTTGTGAGTTTACATGTTTGCATCAAATATTTTTAGCTGAAGTATATGTGTATGTTCATATATAAGTTGTAGTTCTGTGTGATAGGTGAATATATATTCCTTTATTTTATATTTTACATCCTCCTCCATTTCTTATTCAATATTCTCCTTCGTGTTTCGATATTATCACACAATTTCGAATTTTATCATTCACTTCACGTTATTTATGTAATAGAGCAACTGAAGTGGAAGCGGAAAATATATATTCGAATTTTTTAAAAAATCTAGTACACATCTATCTGTAAACCTGAAATACTTACTGTACTTGTAAGCTGAATATTTGACCTGATACAATTAAACTGCTGATATATTTCTTGTGAGCGTGTTGTTTTTCTAATATTTTGTGACAATGAAAGCGCTAATGAAAATAAATAATCTCTCTCACCATATTTCCACACAGGTGAGTGAGAATATGTGTGATTGT
>NW_021836045.1:0-25487 GCF_006345805.1 Octopus sinensis
ACCCGGATACCAGTCAGTCTGTCGCAATGTTAACCCCTGGTTAATGCTGGTGCTTCTCAGATGAGAGCACTGGAAGTGTCTTTCTCGTGGACACAACTTACCGAAACAATAAATGCATACGCCTATATGTGTGTGTGCGCGCGCTTATGTACATATCCGTGTGTATGTGGGTGTATTTTTGTATGCATGTACACACACACACACATAATCTTTTATTCTTTTATTCTTTTGCTTATTTAAAGGTGAATTTTAAAGTCGTTATGCCAATCACATAATCCCCTTCCGACATAGGCCAAAAGTAAAGGTACGAAAGTGGCTAAGTTTGGAAGAAAACAAAACACCACATGTGACTGGTTGGGAAGTAATTGAGAAACCATAACTTATGTGAATGGATCGAATAAATATAAACATTTTTTAGCGTAAAGAGTGCATATCCTGTTCAGATCTAAGATGCTTAATTCTCTATTAGACTCTAGGTCTGGAATTTTCAGTCGTTGTCAAGTATAAATATATTTTGAAGATCTGCAAAATTCCGTCTATTCTTGATTAGATTTTTGATATTTTATTAGCCTTATAATTCAAGGTCTAACAAGGAGAACACTTAAATGCTGTTTTTACTTTTCCCTTTTCCCATTTTCGTTTTTGTGCTTTCGCTTTCCGATTTCCGGAACACTGGGCATGCTGTGGAAGACATGCACTGGGGCTGCGGCATCTCCAAACATTCTGCGTAAATGGTGAACAGGTGTGGTCATCGTTTGTCAAACAGGATTTTCCACATCTCATCTCCTTGAGTAAGCTGCAGTCGTGGGTCAAGAAGAGACCGAGGAATGGTTACTGGCATCTGGAATGTTGCTAGGCACTCACTGTCCTCTACCAGGTGGGCAATGCGATCAGTGGAAAATCCACTCTGAAGTTCTATGGAGGGTTAGTGGAGGGAAAGTGCGATGAAGCACTTGGAGAGACGCTAGGCGTTGACAAAATTGAACTAACCAGTCTGTTGAGGAGGACTTTCAAGACGGGGATAATGGATAACTTCTAGAAGTCCCTTGCTTTGCAGTGCTATCGGGGGGCACTGCCGGATCGAGATAAACTCTACAAGCACGGAAGCGCTGCCTGACCGACCTACCCGAGATGTGCGCAGAGCGATGAAAGCGTTCTGCACGCACTCGTCCAGTGTCCTTGCATTACTGACTTGTGGAGTTATGTTGTGTAGGCAGTTTCTATCTATCGGCCGAGTCCGTAGTGAAGATCGATCAGCCGCTTTCCATCAGTCCGGAATTTCAGGCAATTTACTTCTGTCTAATAGCAGTAGCGAAAGAGGCTGTATTGTGGACCAGGTTAAACGGACTAAAGACAGAGAATTTTCTCTACGGCCAATCACGGGTCACCTTTTTCAAATTTCCTTTGGAAAGGAAGATGAGGGTGCAGAGTGAAGTGCTGCCTCCCAGTACGTTTGCCAAAAGGTGGATGAACAGAGAAAATGGTACGTGTGAGTGGACCTACTCTAATAACACGCCTTTGGGCTAGTGAATTTGAGAGGGAGGAGAGTGCTCTTACCAGATGCCCTCGAAGCGTCGAGTGGTTCAGGATTGGGGTGTGGGTACCTGAGCCAACTCCAGGGGATTACCTGCACCTATTACGAACTTTCATAGTTATATTCTTTTGTCGGATATCATTGTTATTCTTTTATCTGTGTACTCGTTGTCTCTCCGTTAAATCCCCACTGTCCATGTCTACTGTATCCTGTTTCTTTACTACCCACAAGGGGCTAAACACAGAAAAGACAAACAAGGACAGACAAACGGATTAAGTCGATTATATCGACCAGAGTGCGTAACTGGTACTTCTTTAATCGACCCCGAAAGGCTGAAAGGCAAAGTCGACCTCGGGGGAATTTGAACTCAGAAGGTAACTGCAGAAGAAATACCGCTAAGCATTTAGCCCGAAGTACTGAAGATTCTGCCAGCTCTCACCGCCTTGTCTACTGTATCTTCTCCGATATGCCGGCCCTATTGGCAAGTAATAATGATAATATGGTAGCATAATTACTGGCAAATATTAAGGTTTTATCCAAAAGTATTTGTGATATTGACGGGTAATCATTTGATACAGTTTTATAATTTAGAGTTGAGGAATTATGTATGATATTTGAATTGGACGGGTAGATGTCTACACTTTATTGTTAATAGGACATCTGAAGAAGGCTGGAGAATACCTCAGCCGAAACGTTATAGTAACAACTAACAAGATGAGGACACCTGTCCGTCGATTGTAATTATTCTTTTCTACTCTAGTCACAAAGCCCGAAATTTTGGGGTAGGGCCCAATTGATTAGATCGACCCCACTATGCAACGGGTACTTAATGTTTCAAACCCGAAAGGATGAAAGGTAAAGTCGAAATCGGCGGAATTTTGAACTCATAACGTAAAAACAGAACGTTAAGCATTTTGCCCTGCGTGCAAACGTTTCTGCCAACTCGGCGCCTTGTCAATTGTAAATATTGCAATAATTTGACATGTCAAACTGAAGGAAATTCGTGCGTTTATGGTGGAAAGAGGGAAACCAAAAATAACATCTCAAGTGCAATTCCATAGCGGGAGCTCAACGTTATTCCTGACACGGTGTATAATACGGTCAATAATGCATTAACTAACTCGACCCAAATCGGATTTTCTGAGGCAAATGAGTCGGATGGAAAGCCTAGAATAGAACTTATAACCTCCCTCTCAAACCCTTATCTGATATCGAACCGCTTAAGTCCATCCTTTTTTCACTAATTTAACTTGGACATAAACTAATCCACTTTCTACCACTCTCACCTTTAATACCATCAGTGGTCTTATGATCTTGAAATCTATTTTCTCCATCCTGCAACTATTCTCTGTCTAAACATCCCTAACTCCCCTTCCTATTAAATGTAGCCCTCTATAAAATCAATCAGTCTTAAACCTATATCATGACAACATTTTAAATGCAAAATTTTTAATATAAACTTCTTCCCCCGGAGAGGTGATGTTATCCAACAATGGACCCTGATATCTGTCGTATATCAGGACCACAAAGATCCCTGAAACGGCCGTAGAACATTTAAAACTCTACCTATACTATTTGTGATACTGTTTTATCTGAAAATTGGACTATGTCTTCTTAATATCCACACACGTTTACCTTTTTGATTTCCATTCAATGTATCTTCATATGTAAATGTAGATAAATATCTAGCTTGCTTGTCGTTTCTTTACGTATCTAAAGTCTCAAGTTCTAATCTCTTCAGCACTTCGAAGTGAACACCTGTATCTAAAGTAGAAAATAAAATATATATATGAATATGTATATATATATATACATATAAATACATATACATACGCACGTCTATATATATATATATATATATATATATATATACATGTATTTATTTATATTAAGGGCATTACTATATAGAAATGCCTCGCGCTAAGAGGGATTCTTGAAGTCAACACTACTATAATAATCACATTGTATCAAACGCAAGGATACAAGAGATCGTCTGGTACGTTGATTTTTGTTAAATTTTATGTCTTGACAAAGGCTGCGCTGATGAGTGAAAAGTGCATTTTGTGCACTAATTACGGAATCATATGATGTTCAGCTACGTCTGTTTCTGGAGGCTCGCTTTGAGAGTTGCATTCCCTCGCGTTTTGTACAATGTGGGCATTATAGTAGTTTTGACTTCAAGAGACCCTCCTAGCGTGAGGCATTTATGTATAAATAATGCCCTTATATATATATATATTCATAGGGAATAATTAATAAGTTATCCCTTCTGAGGTTTTTCACAATAACTACTTGATAAATCCTCGTAAAAATGTTATCCTATATTTCAATTATATATATTTATTAGTAGCCCCAAACTTACTTTGTTATATACACACACACACACTTATGTATAATATATATATATATAGAATATATATATATATATTATAATATATATATATATATATATTACATATATGTATATATCTATGTATATGTGAGCATGTGTATGTATATGTGTATGTGTTTCAGTTTCCACTATGACCGCTTAGGAAGAGGTTCCGGTTTTTTACGTCCCAGTAATTTGGCCGATCGGTATCTTGTTAATTCCTTACAACCACTTGAAACTTTTCACATTTTTACCACATCATTTTCAAAGCATTTACGTCTGATGCAGAATTGCCTGCCGCTGACGATAATTGCATTCATGTTTTTCTTTTTTCTGGTAAGTAATAAAAAAAAATCAAAAGTATAAAGTTGCGTAACTGTAGGCAAATCAGCGGAAGGGATCGCGAGAATACGCAGCAGGCTTAACAACAAATACTGGGGTCGATTTGTGCGACTAAAACACTTTAAGGCAGTGCCCCCATAGGCGCAGCCAATGGATGACAAACGTAAGGAATTGTTTACAGCTATGGTTTAAATTCTACGCCATAAATTAGAATTGTCGGATCTCATCGAAGACAGCGAACGGGAATTGAAGCTCTATGGTTTGTGTTCCTGAAATTTTAAAGGATGCAACAATAGAAAATGATCTATCTATCGATCAATCAATCGATCTTCTATCTATATCTCTATCTATCTATCTATCTATCTATCTATCTATCTATCTATCTATCTATCTATCTATCTATCTATCTATCTATCTATCTATATATCTACATATCTATCTATCTATCTGGAACGAGATAACGAGTAGGGTGGTCACTCTCGCCCAGCAATGGGCCGAGAGGAAAGTGTCCCTAAAAGGTCGGGCGGAGGTGGCGAACGCCTACATCGCGTCCATCATCTACTACCGCCTGACCGTCGTACCTTGTCCCGACCCTACCATCACCAAACTAGAACGCATCCTCTTCCGCTTCTTGTGGAAAGGATGCGTCCCGATGGTCAGGCGATCCATTTGCTGCCAACACCCGTTAAAAGAAGGGCTGGGCATGCCGTGGTTGATGATGCGCAGACACGCGCTGAGACTGCGACATCTCCGGCTCTATGTTCACGACGGTGAACAGGTGTGGTCGCCGTTTGTGAGGCACGCATTCCCGCAACTCGTCTCCATGACCGAACAACAGTCGTGGATCAAAAAGAGGCCGAGGAAGGGCGAATGGCACCGCGAGTGTCGCGTTGCTCTCAAGCAACTCTGCCGTCCCAGGTCGACCTTGAGTGACTTCAACACAACCAAAGAATTCTATAGGGGATTAGTGGAGGGGAGGTACGACGACGATCTCGTGGCAAACCTGGGCGTCGACGAGGAATACCTGACCCGCCTGTTTCAAACGACTTTCGGCCCGGGACCTATGGACAACTTCCAGAGATCCCTGGCCTGGCGGTGCTACCGAGAAGCGCTACCCGTTCGGGATAAGCTCTATAGGCATGGCTCGAGAAACACGGGGCCGACCTGCCCGAGATGCGGGCAGAGCGACGAAACCGCTCTGCACGCAATCGTGCAGTGTCCAGCAATTTCCGACCTGTGGGCTTATGTCGAACGACTGCTGTCACGTGTGGGACGTGTCGGTTTATCAGCCGAGTCTATCGTTAATATCGTCACGCCTCCTCCCTTCAAACGGGAAGGAAGAGCTATTTTTATCATACTTGTGGCTATGGCGAAAGAATGTATCTGGTGGACGCGCCCGAAAGGATTGGAGACAAACACTTTCCTCTCTGGTCAATCTCTCATCAACTTCTTCAAGTATCACATGAAGAGGAAAGTGAGAGTAGAGAGGCAAATTTTGTCTAGCGAATGTTTTAAAAAAAAGATGGGTGAATGTAGCAAGGATGGCACGTATGAATGACGAAGCCACCTTGACTATGTTTCTATGAACCGTAAAAATTAATACAGAGAGTTGCTTATTTGCAAAAAAAAAATAAAAGAAAGAAATATAACATGTGACTTCATTGACCGAGGTTATCGTGGTCTTTTCCGTAGGCTTTTCTTTACACTTCATATTGACATTTCTGTGATTACGATCCCTATTGATCAACTTTTTTCCTCTCCCCTTTCCTTTTATTTTTTTCCCTCTCCCCCCTTTTTTAAAAAAATCCTCCCCTTTTTGTCCTCTTTCTTTCCTTTTACGATCCCTTTTGATCGAAACCCAACCCCCTTTTTTTACCCCCAAAAGAAAAGCTCAACCTTGTAATTTGTTCTGTCTGTGTGCAGCCCTGTGTGGCTAATAAAGAAACATATCTATCTATCTATCTATCTATGTCCATCTATCTCTATCTATCCATCTATCTATCTATCTATCTATGTATCTATTTATCTATCTATCTATCAATCTATCTATCTATCTATCTATCTATCTATGTCTATATATCTCTATCTATCTATCTATCTATCTATCTATCTATCTATCTATCTATCTATCTATCTATCTATCTATCTATCACTGTCTATCTATGACTATCTATCTCTATCTTTCCATCTTTCTATCTATCTATCTATCTATCTATCTATCTATCTATCTATCTATCTATCTATCTATCTATCTATCTATCTATCTATCTATCAATCAAACTATCATGTGTCTGTCTAGCTATCTCTCTATCAATCATTGTCTGTATCTTTATCTTTCTATCTCTCTATCTATTACGTCTCTCCATATATCGATATACATATATATATATACACACACATATATACATTCATTTACATTTGCTTATTTTGACACACACAAACACACACGCAGACACACACTTTCACACACACATATACATAATATAAAGGGAGAGGAAAATCAAATCATGGGACGCAACTTACAAGCATTGTACTACAATCCAGGCTCTGGTAAACCACATCGAATGGTCCGGCAAAACGGGAAAATCTTTATGGTAAACAATCATTGTCTTTCACTTAGTTCCAAAATTCCGAGTTCACTATTTCGGGTTTTATCCTGTGTAAAAGACATTAAAATAAGAATTAAATGTTACACATGAAGTAACTTACTTTTTAGTATATTTTATATACAATGAAATTTAGTTATTTTATACCTGTGAATGACACGCCTTTCTGCTGCATGTATATCATAAGCATTAGCATCAGGTTACATCCTGCTGGTTGAAAACTGTACCACCAGTATGCAGTAATTATAACTTTAGACTCAGATACTGATACCGGTGGAATGTAAAATACGGCTGCATGCCATTGCTAAAATTTTGAATAAACAGGATGCAAACTTACACCGGGCACAATAATGTGCTATGATACACATATACACACCCGCAAACACACACATGCTCACACATACACACACACACATTCATATATATATACGCATAATTGTGTTCGTTGTGTTCTGCTACTTCAATGAAAAAATGTTTGGTAAATAAACAAATGACGCAATATATATATATATATATATATATATATATATATATATATATGCGCACATATATATATAAACATTCACTAACTCTTACGAACAGAGGTGAAACCAATTCTTTGGTAAGTTACGATTTTCATTATATTACATCGGCCATCAATTGGCCATCGTTCAGACACCTCAACGGCATTTAGGATGGGATAAAAAGGGTCTCCACCCTTAAGACATCATATGTTTGTGTTCCCAAATTACCTAAAATGTTATTTATGCTTTTATTTTTACTTCAGTAATTTTCAGTTAACCCATTAGCATTGGCACTGGCCACGTCGGGCCCAAATATTCTTCCTGTTTTCTGTGGAAACTGAACACATTAGTCCTTTCACAACCACCATGCAGTTATTCTAAAAGTAAGCAATCACATAATCAAAATCTCAAAGCTAGAAGATAACGTATGTTTAATTGTAAACGATGTGAATAAATAAGTAATTCATCTGAATGTTGAAGGAGTATCCCCTTCTAGCTGGTACAATAATGAAACAGCAATTCCATCTCAAATTACAAGTGGGGTCTTTTTTAAGAACACATTTCAGGTTCGAGGGAGTGGTTAAGAATGTTAGTAGTACAAAAAATCGGGTCGGTATTTTTCTTAGTATTTGACTTTTGTTAATTATTGTTTGAAGCCGAGAAGGGTCAAATGAGAGTAGAGACGGTTGAAAAGCAAAAATTTGAAGAAATTTGTGATGTGTGTTGGAGAGATTTAGGAGGCTGAGAGGAGGATGAAAAATCGATTGATCATAATACTTGGAATAAATTTGGGATGCGTGTTATATATATTTATATTTCTGTGGGTATCTATATATATGCTGACTACTTAATGTTTTTGATACTGTGTATTAATGTAGGAGTTTATATGTATATATATTGTGCGTATATGTGTGTGTGTTTGCATGTATGTATGTAAGAGCTTATATGTATATATTATGTATTTGTAAATGCAATTTTGGATATTTCATATGTATTGCATATGCTCATATATATATATATATATATATCTGTATATATATATATATATATATATATATATATATATATATATATATATATACATATATGTATACATAGACACACACACATATATTAGCTATTTGGAATGTGTTCACTTGTCGATTGTCAGGTTGACTCTTGTTTTACATTACAGCTTTGATTATTTAGAATTAGGGAAGTGCATGAATGTCGGGTAGTATTTATGCTTACGATAAAAAATAACGTCAGAGAATTTAACAGTGAGGAGTTGTGGAGGCGAAGAATAGTTAATGACTCTTTAATACATAACATACATTTATCTATATTTGTGTTGTATAGGAGAGCTTCACATACTATGGACCACGATAGAGCGTATTGGACATTGTTTTCAATTGAGGTTGTATATGTGTGTTGCTAAAGATAGAAATAGTTTAGATTTGGGATTAGTGAAATAATACATATGAGCACGACAACGGCATTCGAATGCCTCAGTGCCATAAATATATACCCTTGCCTGGTGGGTACATGGGATCATCACGTGGCACTTATAGATTACGCTTTTGAGGAGACAGGTGTCTGCATACCGTATATTTCAGAGCCAGTCAGTTGCAAGTGGTTGGGGTTTACTATTAGTAATGTTGATGTTGGTTGGTTTGTTGTTAGTGGGGAGAATCTAACTTAGGATTTATATTAGTATCGGAGTGGGAGTTTGTAATGGAACTAATATTTGTCGTCTCGTAGATAGGGTTGTAGAATATTGGCTGAAGTTTAGTATTATACAATTGAGGTGGCTTATTAATGTTTGTATTATTGTATTGTGAAGTTTAGCTTGGAATTTTGGGGAAAATTTTGGTTTTATCCACACATAAACTTTGAGATGTATTGTTGATTTTTTTGATTTTATCTTACTATAATCAGCAACAAACACATTCCGTCAATATTAAATTCTTTATTGGATAAAAAAAACATTATCAAAACTTGAAGGTAAAACAAAACAAATGTGCTTTGTTTTCTTCCAGGCACAAATGTCCTGTAGCAATAGTCTTTCATCGACCGACCTTTCCTCCAAAAAAATCAGTGGAATCATTCGATCTCCATACACAAATTATTTTCCTCCTGGAACTATAAAAAAAGTTACACACATTAGGCGCACCTTTCTCTAAGCGGCACACTAAATTTCCCAGGTAAGAATAGCGGCTTATACACCGGAAAATACGGTGTTTCATTTTTTGTCATATTCATATCGACTTCCACTCCATAAACGTTACACAAACACTTGACTGCGCATGCCTAAATGTCTACATTAAAGTATTTTCTAAGCTAAATTCTCTGCTTGATCTACAGGCTCATTAGGCCCCCAGTATATCTCGGTATCGAACGCATTTCAACACACAAGGATGCAACACAAGATGCCAGTCTGTCGCAATGTTAACCCCTGGTTAATGCTGGTACTTTTCAGATGAGAGCACTGGAAGTGTCTTTCTCGTGGACACAACTTACCGAAACAATAATCCATACGCCTATATGTGTGTGTGTGCGCGCTTACGAACATATCCGTGCGTATGTGTGTGTATTTTTGTATGCATGTACACACACACACACACAATCTTTTATTCTTTTAATCTTTTGCTTATTTAAGGTGAATTTCAAAGTCGTTATGCCAATCACATAATCACCTTCCGACATAGGCCAAAAGTAAAGCTACGAAAGTGGCTAAGTTTGGAAGAAAACGAAACACCACATGTGACTGGATGGGAAGTAATTGAGAATCCATAACTTATGTGAATGGATCGAATAAATATATGCTTTGTTTAGCTGAAAGAATGCATATCCTGTTCAGATCTAAGATGCTTAATTCTCTATTGGACTCTAAGTCGGGAATTTTCAGTCGTTATCAAGTATAAATATATTTTGAAAAACTGAAAAATTCCGTCTATTCTTGATTAAAATTATGATATCTTTTTAGCCTTATAATTCAAGGTCTAACGAGGAGAACTCTTAAATGCTGTTTTTACTTTTCCCTTTTCCCATTTTCGTTTTTGTGCTTTCGCTTTCCGATTTCCGGAACACTGGGCATGCTGTGGAAGACATGCACTGGGGCTGCGGCATCTCCAAACATTCTGCGTAAATGGTGAACAGGTGTGGTCATCGTTTGTCAAACAGGCTTTTCCACATCTCATCTCCTTGAGTAAGCTGCAGTCGTGGGTCAAGAAGAGACCGAGGAAGGGTTACTGGCATCTGGAATGTTGCTAGGCACTCACTGTCCTCTACCAGGTGGGCAATGCGATCAGTGGAAAATCCACTCTGAAGTTCTATGGAGGTTTAGTGGAGGGAAAGTGCGATGAAGCACCTGGAGAGACGTTAGGCGTTGACAAAATTGAACTAACCAGTCTGTTGAGGAGGACTTTCAAGACGGGGATAATGGATAACTTCTAGAAGTCCCTTGCTTTGCAGTGCTATCGGGGGGCACTGCCGGATCGAGATAAACTCTACAAGCACGGAAGCGCTGTCTGACCGACCTACCCGAGATATGCGCAGAGCGATGAAAGCGTTCTGCACGCACTCGTCCAGTGTCCCTGCATTACTGGCTTGTGGAGTTATGTTGAAAAGCTGTTATTAAGTGTAGGGAGTTTCTATCTATCGGCCGAGTCCGTAGTGAAGATCGATCAGCCGCTTTCCATCAGTCCGGAAGGTCAGGCAATTTACTACTGTCTAATAGCAGGAGCGAATGAGGCTGTTTTTTGGACCAGGTTAAAAGGACTAAAGGCAAGGACTTTTCTCTACGGCAAATCACGGGTCAACTTTTTCAAAGTTTCTTTGGAAAGGAAGATGAGGGTGCAGAGTGAAGTGCTGCCTCCCAGTACATTTGCCAAAAGGTGGATGAACAGAGAAAATGGTACGTGTGAGTGGACCTACTCTAATAACACGCCTTTGGGCTAGTGAATTTGAGAGGGAGGAGAGTGCTCTTACCAGATGCCCTCGAAGCGTCGAGTGGTTCAGGATTGGGGTGTGGGTACCTGAGCCAACTCCAGGGGATTACCTGCACCTATTACGAACTTTCATTGTTATATTCTCTTGTCGGACATCATTGTTATTCTTTTAACTGTGTACTCGTTGTCTCTGTGTTAAATCCCCACTGTCCATGTCTACTGTGTCCTGTTTCTTTACTACCCACAAGGGGCTAAACACAGAGAGGACAAACAAGGACAGACAAACGGATTAAGTTGATTATATCGACCACAGTGCGTAACTGGTACTCCTTTAATCGACCCCGAAAGGATGAAAGGCAAAGTCGAACTCGGGGGAATTTGAACTCAGAAGGTAACGGCAGAAGAAATACCGCTAAGCATTTCGCTTGACTTACTGAAGATTCTGCCAGCTCTCACCGCCTTTTCTACTGTATCTTCTCCCATATGCCGGCCCTATTGGCAAATAATAATAATAATAATAATAATAATAATTATTATTATTATTATTATTATTATTAGTATTATTATCATTATCATTATTATTATTAATATTATTATTATTATCATTATTATTATTAATTATTATTATTATTATTATTATTATTATTATTATTATTATTATTATTATTATTATTATTATTGGAATTTTTTTCCGGCTAAACTTTTCACTCACTTCTCAGTAAAATTGTCATTTAATGCAATCGTTAATGTGATATTCCCTCCAGTTTCATATTAAAGAAAAGATTAGGCAGGGTTGTGTATCTAATTGCATCACACACACAGACACACACACACACACTCACAATCGTACACATCAACTCTCCTCCTCTTCTTTCCCCTCTCTCTCTCTTCTATCACTCCCTCTCCCCACTCTCTCATTTTAACTCTTCCACTTCCACCGCCAATCGTCATAAACTGCTGACTGAAACTTTTCAAATCGAAATAATAAAATTAGAAATACAGATGCCATATATATATATATAATATATATATATATATATATTATATATATATATATATATATATATATAATATATATATGTGTGTGTGTGTGTGAAATAGAAAGATGAATAATCTTGTAGTAGATTAATCAAAAGTTTAACCGATACCTTAGTAGCAAAAATCACAGCAGTAAACAGCACGGTTGGAGGTACAACCATCTGGCGTTGCAACCGTGCGTTGGTGCGGATAATTGAAATTAAAACATTATTGGTGAATTGAAGAAATGGAGCTGAACGCAGATTGAACAGAAATCGTTTTATTTCATTCTACACGTGTTTCGAAAGGCACAAATTACCAAAATCCGATTGAATAATGGGACCATATTGTGTCTTTCTCTTCAGGAAGAAAAAAGGAAATCCGTTGGAAAAACAAAAACAGAACTGAGGCGGAGCAAAAACAAATCGAACTATGCTCCTAAGAGCCCATGGCGAAACTGTTTATCAGTGTATGTTGAGAACCGGTGGCTGAAGAATTCAACGGGTCAGGCATCGGTCAATCATGTGGGTGAGGGTGTATAGATGTTCTTTGTGACCGAGAATAAAGTTCTGACTATTTAAGGAATATTGGATGTTTTATAAGGGGCGAGAAAAAATCTACTTAGAGACGTGTGTGTGTGTATACTGTTCTATATATGTGTGTGTTGGCGTAGGGGTAGAAAACATTTTTTGTGTACGTGTGTGCGTTTGATCGTTCGGCTGTCAGTGGCTACTGCCGTGAAAACCGTTGGGTGGCAGAAAGAAAAAAAAATATATATATATTATGTTTTATGTGTGCGTGTGTTCATCTAAGCCTGCCTTGTCAAGGAAACCCCCCGCTGTGAAAAAACCAAGCCCCGTTTGTCTTACAGGAGTAATTCCCCTTGCAGTGGTTAATCGTAGATATCTTTTTTTTTCTTTCTGCCACCCAACGGTTTTCACGGCAGTAGCCACTGACAGCCGAACGATCAAACGCACACACGTACACAAAAAATGTTTTCTACCCCTACGCCAACACACACATATATAGAACAGTATACACACACACACGTCTCTAAGTAGATTTTTTCTCGCCCCTTATAAAACATCCAATATTCCTTAAATAGTCAGAACTTTATTCTCGGTCACAAAGAACATCTATACACCCTCACCCACATGATTGACCTATGCCTGACCCGTTGAATTCTTCAGCCACCGGTTCTCAACATACACTGATAAACAGTTTCGCCATGGGCTCTTAGGAGCATAGTTCGATTTGTTTTTGCTCCGCCTCTGTTCTGTTTTTGTTTTTCCAACGGATTTCCTTTTTTCTTCCTGAAGAGAAAGACAATATGGTCCCATTATTCAATCGGATTTTGGTAATTTGTGCCTTTCGAAACACGTGTAGAATGAAATAAAACGATTTCTGTTCAATCTGCGTTCAGCTCCATTTCTTCAATTCACCTATATATATATATATATATGTCTTAGGATGTGGAATGTTCGTATCAGCTAACACGGACTGTGTCATCATAATACAGTCCACGAAGTGGTGATAGGAGCAATGCTTATCCAAGAGAAGTCAGTGGGCCTGCAAATCGGCAGGTGGAGAGGCAGACCCATACCAACCGACAGTTTGTAGGGCGTTAGACGGAAAGACAGGTTAAACTGCTTGGGTTCTGGTTTGCTCTTGACCTCGGGGTGGACAACAACGGCTGGGAGGTGACGAACAGGATAGTCGATCTCACCCAGAAGTTGGCAGAGAGGAAGCTGTTCGTGAATGGTCGAGTCGAAGTGGCGAATGCGTACATCCCTTCCGTCATCTATGACTGCCTGAATGTAGTCCCATGCCCGATAAAGTTAGAGCGTTTGTTATTCCGCTTTCTAAAGAAGGGACGTGTTCCGCTCATCAGACGGTCCATCTGCTGTCAACAACCTCTCAGTGGAGTACTGGACATGCCGTTGCTAATGATTCGCAGACATACGCTGAGACTGCGACATCTCCTGCGTTTCTTTAACGGTGAGCATGGGGGATTGACTGTTTGTCAAACGGGACTTACCGCAGCTCGTCTCACTGATGAAGCTACAGTACTGAGTGAAGCGTTGGCCAAGAAAGGGCGCTTGGCACCTGGAGTGTCGGCAAGCTCTCACAGCTTTCTGCCAGTCGGCAACGCGGGCGTTGATAGTTCCACCATGGATTTCTATAGGGGATTAGTAGAGGGGAAAGAACAACAACGAAATCGGGTAAAATTCTGGGCGTAGGTGGAGGGAATCAACTAACTGGTCTTTAACTTCCAGGAATCCCTGGCCTGGCAGTGCTACCTGGGAGCTCTGCCGATTCAAGACAAGCTCTACAGATACGAAAGTGTTGTCGGACGAATATGTCGAGGGTGTGCGCACGGCGATGAAATAGTCCTGCATGCACTCATCCGTCCAGTTTACGAGCTGAGTTCATTGTAAAGATCGCCCCGCCACCTTCTTTTGGCCGGGAAGGAAAAGCAGTTTCTTCTGCGCGGTGGCTAAAGAAGTACAGTGGTGGACGAGACTGAAAACATTGAAGACTAAACCTCCTTCACAGAAAAATTATGTCATTTAATATTATCATTTAATATTATCATTAATATTCACTTCAGTTTTATATTAAAGAAACACTTAGGCATGGTTATGTATCTCATTGCATCACACACAAACACACACACAAACACACACACACACACACACATACACACACACACACACACACACATACACATCAGGACATATACACTTGAAGACCCTTCACACCACAAAATCCTCGCCTGTCATCCTTCTTTCGTATAAAATAATGTTACTTTGTTAACGAAAATTCTTTTCCCATAACTTTAAAGCTGCTAAAACCTTTAATTCCTCTTCAGAATTGTTATAATTTCTCTATCATATACTTTATTTCACAAACGTAATTTTCTGAAACGAACTATTGTTAAATGAATTTGTATCATTTGCTTCCAAGTCAATCATTATATATACCATTTAAATTATTATCGTTATTGATAACGTGATTTTCTTTAGTGACACTATCGTTAAATGAATCTATCGTCTGCTCACAGGAAATATTTGGCTGCTATTTCTAGCACATCCAGCTTAAACTTCAGAGATTCTTCACGAAGAGAATGGTGGATGACAATGTGAACACTGGAGGGTCTTACAAAGAATTTAGAAATGTACTTCATTTTAATGTTGACTTTAGACGTTGTATTTGGGAAGAGATCGATGATCAATAGGTATCGATTATTTCTTTGATACGAAAGTTTCTTCAGAGTATTACTTCTTCTCTGGCCCTCCACTGTTCATAAGGGCTCTGCAATATGCTTGGTTTCTTTTATTTAATATCTTAACCCGGATGTTTTTCATTTGATTTCTCTTTTTGTATGTCTCCTTTTTCCAAGCTGAGTTCATTCAATTCTTTTAGTACGTCTTGTGTGGTTGAATTTAGGTTGTGGATATCCGTTTCTGGAGTTCTGCTTTGGTTCTCATTTTGTTGTTGGTATGTAAGAGGGGAATAAAGTGTTTCTATGTTGATTTGCGTCTATTGTGCCAATTCATGGAAGGCATCAGCAAGGCAATCATTTTTTATCATGGTTGAAAGTTTTGGTAAATTCTTCTAATATTTCAGATTTCAATGATTCGACACACACACACACAACTGTGCATAAATGTGTATATATATATATATATATATTATATATATATATATATATATATATATATATATATATATAATATATATATATATATATATGTGTGTGTGTGTATATAGATATATAAATGAATATATACGTATATATAATTCTGATAACTGTGTGTGCGTGTTTATATATATATACTTACATATACACACACACAGATATCACAATTTGTAAAAAAGTACTTAGATTATTTCAAGTTAATTTCAGTTCCGGGGATGCAAAGAGTCTCATATAGTTACGCATATACACACACACATACACACACAAAACCCACTACCTCTTCTTTCTCCCACCCTCCCTCTCTCTTTCTATCACTTTCTTTCCCCTCTCTCATTTACACTCTTCCACTACCAACGCCCATCTTTGAATGCTGACGCAAACTTTTCATATCGCATTCATATAATGAGAAATAAAGACGCCAATCTATATCTACATACACACACTCACACACGCACACACACATATATATATATATGCATTATTGTGTGCTTTGTGTTCCGCTACTTCAATGAAAAAATGTATGGTAAATAAAACAAATGACGCAATATATATATATGCGCATATATATATATATATATAAACATTCACTAACTTTTACGAACAGATTCGAAATCACTTCTTTGGTAAGTTACGATTTTCATTATATTATATCGGCCTTCTATTGGCCATTGTCCAGTCTCCTCAACAGCATTAAGGATGGGATAAAAAGGGTCTCCATCGTTAAGACCTCATTAATTTGTGTCCCGAAATTACCTAAAATGTTATTTATGCTTTTATTTTTACTTCAGTAATTTTCAGTTAACCCATTAGCATTGGCACTGGCCACGTTGGGCCCAAATATTCTTCCTGTTTTCTGTTGAAACTGAACAGATCAGCCCTTTCACAACCACCATGCAAAGTTATTCTAAAAGTAAGCAATCACATAATCAAAATCTCAAAGCTAGAAGATAACGTATGATTAATTGTAAACGATGTAAATAAATAAGTAATTTATCTGAATGTTGAAAGAGTATCCCCTTCTAGCTGGTACATTAATGAAACAGCAATTCCATCTCAAATTACAAGTGGGGTCTTTTTTAAGGACGCATTTCAGGTTCGAGAGAGTGGTTAAGAATGTTAGTAGTACAAAAAATCGGGTCGGTATTTTTCTTAGTATTTGAGTTTTGTTAAGTATTGTTTGAGGCCGAGAAGGGTCAAATGACAGTAGAGGCGGTTGAAATGCAAAAAATTTGAAGAAATTTGTGATGTGTGTTGGTGAGATTTGGGAGGCCGAGAGGAGGATGAAAAAGCGATTGATTATAATTTGCTTCGTTTGATTTAGGGCCATTTTTATTTGTTCACTAGCAGTATTACTCACCTCGTGCGCTCGTGCGTTCTATGCATGCGCGAATTAATCCAAACTTGGTTTTAAAATCAAGCATTTAATGCCCTCTATTTTTGCGCTTAAGTGTACCATTTCCTCAACAGGAAGTACGTATAAGTGTTTCATAATTTTTTTTATCAAATAATTGCATTGTTGAATTATTCTTTTAGATCAGTATTTCTCAATGGGGATTTCAGAGGAGAGTTTCAGGGAGTCGCTGGCGATGTATCGTGATGATCAAAAATCCGGCCTGCTAAAATTTGGTTAGTGATTCAAACTGCAGACTCAACGCAAAATGGTCACATTTAATTCAAAGCGTTAAAAAAGTTATGAAAACAATTGGTATGAGTTCACAAAGTTCCAACGATTAATACGAAAAAACCCTCCAGGCTACACCCCGAAAATTAATTTCTTTGCCGTATTTCTACAATGTTTACGGCGATTCGTTTTTATATCTTGATTTGTTTATTTTTCATGCAATTTACGCGTGCTTGCACGCGTGGTGAACACAGTTCACGTCAAACAGCTGACTGAGTAAAGTTCACTATTCAATGCATGGGATAAGCCCTCAACAAACACATTATCGATTTTTGCACTTGCGAGATGAATTTCGGTACAGAAATAGCGCAGTTCAATTTTCATTCGCCTAAACTTTAAGTGACCCATTTTTGGTGGTTCTACGATTTGTTGGCTAGATGTCCCGGGAAGTTAAACACACACACACACACACACACACAGATACACAGACAGACACACAAGTTGAGTTTTATATACATAGACTTACGTTCATGCTTTATTCTTGTTTTCAGGAAAAAAAAGTAAGTAAAATGAAATCATGAAAGTGTATTTGAGGAAAAATTTGTATAAACGCTTCTAAACCTGGGGTACAGGAAAAATTCCTTTGTTACAATACAGTTGCTTGTGGGGTCCCATCGGATTTAACGACCCAACCGGGTTTACAACCACTGCGTATTTAGGGTCTACGAAACTCATGGTTCGCTGGTTTTGTAAATATATTAGACCCCACCCCCGAGTATGGTTACAGATGTGTGTAGGAGTGCGTTTGTGTTTGTGTGTGTGTGTTTGGTGTTTTCTTTGATATTATTACGCGTTAAAGCTATAATATTTTTATAAATTTCTTCACACTAATTTATCGAAATTTAATTTTTTAGCTTTAAATATCCAATCATGAAAACAAAAATATATTTGTCATGTAGAACAGGTGTGAATTTTAGTTCCTTCGGAGAATCTGCAATGTGAAGTTAATAACATTGTAATCTCTGACATTTCCTATTTTCTTCTTTTACAGATAAATCTACGCCTGGCAATATGTTTCACCACGTAGTATCATATAGACGGTCTCTTGTGTTGATATTGTGTACGATATTGTTTTTGGAGACTCAAGCTAATTCAGATATATGCAACATATGTAATTGCAATTCACTTACAACGAGTGTAAATTGTGCAAATCGCAATTTACAATCAATTCCACAACCAATTCCGACGAATGTTGAATATTTGTAAGTATTTGACACTTTCTACGTATTTTCCACATCCAATATTTTAAATTCTCATTGATATGTTCCCAGCTAATCGCTTATGCTGTTTATCTCACAGCTTTAAGCACAATCTTATGTTAGAGTAAAACAAATCGATATATTACCTGTTGTGAAGTCAAATAAACTGTTTCTTACCATATTGAATTTATAATATATAACATCTCATACACAGTGATTGGATCTGACTAGTATCTGACTTTGATGTCATTTGTCTGAACTTATCAAATCTTATGGTATATTCAATGAACGGACAGTGTAAAAACTTTAGTGCTAAGAAAACGTGTATTCCACATAGTTATATTATATCATTAATTAGTTGAATTGTTGCTTATTATTACAGTAATATGATATAATATCAGTTGATCGTGTCACAGAATAATTGTTAATTATTGTTTGTGTTAGTTTTATAATAGAATATGCAGCGAGCTATCAGAATCGTTGTGCACGCCAGACAAAATGTTGAGCGGTATTTCGTTCGTCTTTACGTTTCGATTTTAAATTCTGTCGGGGTTGACTTTGTTTTTCATTCTTTTGAAGTCGGTAAAATAAATAGCAATTTATCTCTGAGATCAATGTAAAGGACTTGTCCCTTTCCCAAAATTTCAGGTTTGTTCCTATGGAAGAAATTATTATTTTTATAATTAAAAATGAAACAGATGGATTAAACAGCAGATAATGACGAGATCCGCTTAAATTGCCAAATTCTTAAAATACCTAAGTGAAGAAATCAAAATAGTGTTATTTTAACAAATTATGAGGAATTTATTTTTGATAGAATGTCATCAGTAAAATTTACCCTATCATGAACACAATAAACCTTATTACAAAATTATGGAAGGTTAATTGAAGTTTCGGCTGATTGATGTATCCCCGTTCACCTGAAAACTTACGTAATTTTTAAGTAAATTATTAAAATTTAACGTCTCAAGAAATGGAATAGAATAAAGAGTAATTATTTGATACATGCAATCATAACAAATACTCTGTTGCAACACATTGCTCTTCCAGGTGATTATTTCCAGTTAATTGGCTTGCATCATTGCATTAATCACCTTAAACTTTCAGTTTTAATCAAATATTCTAATACTAAAGTGGATCAATTCATTCGATCATATCTATTTCTCAAAACATTTGGAATGTTTTGACAAAATGAGAAATCCTAATGTAAAATAAAGAGAAAAGTTTCAATAATGGAATTCCTAAATCTCGTATAACTCAAGATGTTGAATAGTAAAGTTGAAGTTCTGTTTAATAAGTTAGATATTTTCATCGTTCATAACTTGAGCGAGGTTTGGCACAAATCATTTGACCGTCTAGCAGAATACATTGCGTTCTGACACACGGCAATCTGACTTCAAGTCCCGCTAAGGTCAACCTTGCGTCATTCATTTCCGAGATCAATAAAAACTTATAACAGTTCAATGAACAAATGCAACTATGACGACGTCGAATATGACACCTTGCAGTATATTGTCTAGTTGTTTGTGATCTGAGTTAAAATCCCACACTTTTTATTTTACCGATTTTGAAAAAAGGATCAGACACGTTTTATAACTCCTGCAAGATCTCCAATACTTGTGATGCAGATATCATTAATATTCCGTTTGAGCTGCTGCAGGTCAACCTTTACAGGAATAATGAATAGGGATGCTACTTAGGGGATGAAGGATTTAGCATAGGTAGTTAATAATGGGAACAAACTGAGGTTTAATACAACAAGAAAAAGAAGCAAAGGACTAAAAAAAGACGAAAAAACTAAGGCAATGTATGTAATCACATCCCTTTTTTAAATAACACCCTAAGCCAGTTAAATCACCATGTAAGGTTGTTCTCCTTTGTAGCACATGACTCAAAATTATATCAGGGTTTCCCCACTCTGCCTTCACCAATTCTATTAATAAATCCCTTTCTATTTCTGTTATGTTTTCCTTCCTAGTCTATTATTTCAGTCTTGACGTTTTGGGGGTTTATTTTTGTGAAGAACCTTTATGCATCAATTATGCAAAGGAAAGGAGTTTACTTTTGCAAAGATAAATTACTTTTGACAGCAAAGTGTAATAACAAATAGAATGCTCATTGGACAGAAACAAGATATTTATAAATAAAGCTGACTTCTGAGATGATAAAAATATCTTCCACTGAAAACTGATGTTGCAACGAATGCTTTGTAAATCTAATTCAAATCACAAATATTTTGAACATCCATTCTTTTCTCATATTTTACATGCATGTGTGTTTTTCATTCATACATTACGTGGTGACTTAAATCCGTTTTATATCTTATATAATAAACTACCCGTAAATCGAACAGAACCTTCGTGAAGAAGAAAAGAAAGCCTTACAAACTGAAGAATGACAATTCAATCATCCTAAAAGAAACCGATTAGGGAAGGGTGATAGCAGTCACGGACCAAGACTACTATAAAAATAAAATATTGGAAACAGACCAATCCTGCTACAAGGAAGAACCAAGACACCCGGAAAAAGTAATAATGAATACACTCAAAAGTCTGATAAATGAATACCAACGTTCGTTCACAGATAAAGAGAAAGATTATTTATGCAGCTCTGTAATGAAAGAGAGTAATTTCTATGGATCACCCAAGATCTGCGAATGCTCCAAAATGCAAGGATCAGCATATAAAAATACTAAGACCTACTGACATCAAATTGAGATCAACAGTTGCTGGACCTTGAGCCCCAACACAACAACTGAGCCATCTTTTGGATATACTCCTCAAACCGTTATGCCCATTAATGGCCAGCTATACCCGAGACGATATGGATCTCCTCAAGCACATTCCACAAGCACATTCCACCCACTGTCCCAGACGTACTATAGTGACAAGCTTTGATTAATTTTTACACTAATACACATCACACTTTGGGCCTGGAAGCAATCAAACACTGGGTAGAAAAACATAGCGGACGGATGGACGAACGCTTCAAAACGCATTTCCAAAGACACACGCCGGGAACTAGAAGACAACACCTTTAGATTCGATAATAAACTATATCGACAGATAAAAAGGACATCACTACGGGGACGAGGTTCGCACACATACTCGCACCCAGAGGTAGATATACATATGTGTATATTTCTGAGTGTATATGTGTGTATGTGCTTATATGTGCATACATGTGCGTGTATGTGTGTGGATGTGTGTGTTGGTACATAGAGAGGCGAAGCGGATACTCGAGGTTGTGCAAGTCAAGTAAGAAATAAACATGAAACTGCTGCCACATTAAGACATTCTTCTCCTCCTTCTTCTTCTTCTTCTTCTTCTTCTTCTTCTCTTCTCCGTCTTCTTCTTCGTCTTCTTCTTCTTCGTCTTCTTCTTCTTCTTCTTCTTCGACTTCTTCTTCTTCTTCTTCTTCTTGGTCTTCTTCTTCTTCTTCTTCTTATTATTATTATTCGTCTTCTTCTTCTTCTTCTTCTTCTTCGTCTCTCTTCTTCTTCTTCGACTTCTCTTCTTCTTATTCTTCTTCCTCCTCTTGGTCTTTCTTATTTCTATTATTATTCTTCTTATATTATTTCTTCGCTTTCTTTTTCTTCTCGTTCTTCTTCTTTTTTTTCTTCTTCTTCTTGAATCTTCATCTTCTACGCCTTTTATTTCTTCTTCTGTTTCTTCTTCTCTCTTCTTCTTCTTCTTTTCTCTCTTGTTTTTATCTTCTTCTGTTTCTTCTTCTCCTCTTCTTCTTCTTCTTCTTCTTCCTCTTCTTGTTCTTTATCTTCTTCTTCTTCTCCTTCTCCTTTCTTCTTCTTCTACTTCTTCTTCTGTCTTTCAATCCTTTTTCGGTTTTCATCTTGAACACCTTCATTTTCCATGTCTACTTTTTCTTGTTCTTGTTCTTCTTGTTCTTGTTCTTGTTCTTCTTCTTCGTTATATTTCTTCTTTTTCTTCCTTTCATTCTGAAGTCACAGTGTTTGATGTCGTATCACAAATATTTTCCATATAATCTATTTTACTCTTTCTTTACTGCTATAGACGTCTTGGCAACAACAACATTGCAACCATCAAAGAAGGAGCATTCACGGGGCTTTCGAATTTAAAGACATTGTAAGTTCGTTTAGTTTCTTGATACTATTTTCCGAAAGTAATAATTGATGCTGATATATAAGCTCACAAATGTATAAAATTTCAGACTCCACCAAACAAAATCAATTCGAATTTGTAGAATGAACACGATTTAGGAAGATACAAAGAGAATATGAGAGAGCGAGACAATGTGAAAGAAAGAGAGAGAATTTGGGGAGAAAGTGAAATAATGGGGAAAATATAATGTTCCTTTATTGTAGTTGCGTTGTTTCAATTCGCATCTCAACAAATCATTTTTGTTTCCCAAATTTCAAAGGTTTTGATATGAATTTGTATTAGAAATGGTAACGTTTGTGAGTTCACATGTTTGCATCAAATATTTTTAGCTGAAGTATATGTGTATGTTCATATATAAGTGTAGTTCTGTGTGAGATGTGACTATATTATTCCTTTATTTTATATTTTGCATCTTCCTCCATTTCTTATTTCAATATTCTCCTTCGTGTTTCGATATTAACATTCAACTTCGAATTTTGTCATTCACTTCACGTTATTTATGTAATAGAGCAACTGAAGTGGAAGCGGAAAATATATATTCGAATAATATCGTCACATCCATTCTATCTGTAAACCTGAAATACTTACTGTACTTGTAAGCTGGAATATTTGGCCTGATACAATTAAACTGCTGATATATTTCTTGTAAGCGTGTGTTTTCTAAAATTCTTGTGACAATGAAGCGATATGAAATAAATAATCACTCTCACCATATTTCCACACAGGTGAGTGAGAATATGTGTGATTGTGAGTGTGTGTATCACCTTACGTCGTTGATATTATCAATATAAGTATGTGTATGAGTGCATTTGGATATGTTGATTTCTGAAACCGTATATTCCCTGACCTTTTAGCCAAGTTCTCTCCTTCAAACGTTTGTTCCCTGTCCCTGAAATATCTCCTGTTTTTTCTTTGACTACATTTTCTCTTTCACCTTCTTGAACACCATGATTTTCAATGTGTCTTCTTCTTCTTCTTTTTCTTCTCCTTCTTCTCCTTCTTCTTCTTCTTCTTCTTCTTCTTCTCCTCCTCCTTCTTCTTCTTCTACTTCCTTTTTCTCTTCTTCTTCTTCTTCTCCTTCAACTTTTCTTCTTCTTCTTCTTCTTCTTCTTCTTCTTCTTCTTCTTCTTCTCTTATTTCATAAACTTACTCCCGTACTTTCTGCTTCGTCAGTTTTCTCCTTTTTCTTTCTCTTCTACTCTTTTCTGCTATTCTCATTCTCCTCCTTCCCATTCTGCACCTCTTCTCTTCTCTCCTCCCTTCTCTTCCTCCAATCTCCTTTTTCTCCTCCTCCACGCCTTCTCCACTTCCCCCGCTCCCTACATATCACCTTTCCCACCTCCTCATCCCCTCATCCCCCTTCTACCCCTCCTCCTTCTTCATTTTTCTTCTCATTCTCCTCCCCTTCTCGTCCTCCCCTACTCACTTCCTCCCATCCCCGTACGTCTACTTCTTTTCTTCTTCTTCTACTTCTTGTTCTTCTTGTTCTTCTTCTTCATTATCCCTATTCTTTCTCTCTCTTTCATTCTAAAGTCACAGTGTTTGATGTCGTATCACAAATATTTTCCATATAATCTATTTACTTTTCTTTACTGCTATAGACGTCTTGGCAACAACAACATCGCAACCATCAAAGAAGGAGCATTCACGGGGCTTTCGAATTAAAGACATGTAGTTCGTTTAGTTTCTGATACTATTTTCCGAAAGTAATAATTGATGCTGATATATAAGCTCACAAATGTATAAAATTTCAGACTGCACGAACAAAATCAATTCAAATTTGTAGGAATGAACACGATTTAGGAAGATACAAAGAGAATATGAGAGGGCGAGACAATGTTGAAAGAAAGAGAGAGAATTTGGGGGAAAGTGTGAAATAATGGGAAAATATAATGTTCCTTTATTGTAGTTGCTTTGTTTCAATTCGCATCTCATATAACTCATTTTTGTTCTACAAATTTCAATGATTTTAATATGAATTTGTATTAGAAATGGTAACGTTTGTGAGTTTACATGTTTGCATCAAATATTTTTAGCTGAAGTATATGTGTATGTTCATATATAAGTTGTAGTTCTGTGTGATAGGTGAATATATATTCCTTTATTTTATATTTTACATCCTCCTCCATTTCTTATTCAATATTCTCCTTCGTGTTTCGATATTATCACACAATTTCGAATTTTATCATTCACTTCACGTTATTTATGTAATAGAGCAACTGAAGTGGAAGCGGAAAATATATATTCGAATTTTTTAAAAAATCTAGTACACATCTATCTGTAAACCTGAAATACTTACTGTACTTGTAAGCTGAATATTTGACCTGATACAATTAAACTGCTGATATATTTCTTGTGAGCGTGTTGTTTTTCTAATATTTTGTGACAATGAAAGCGCTAATGAAAATAAATAATCTCTCTCACCATATTTCCACACAGGTGAGTGAGAATATGTGTGATTGT